>NC_137103.1:9375360-9522860 GCF_949357685.1 Gobio gobio
TTTTATATATATATATATATATATATATATATATATATATATATATATATATATATATATATATATATATATATATATATATATATATAATGCATGTTTATTTATATATATTACATAAAAAATTATAAAGATAAATGTATAAAATAGTGCTGTCAACTCAATTAATCCCATCTAAAATAAAAATGTGTATTTACACAATATATGTGTGTACTGTGTATAATTATTATGTATATATATATAAATACACTCGTTCATTTATGATATATTGAAAAAAAAATATATAATATATATATATATATATAACACAAATAATATATAAATATGTGTGTGTGAACAGACTGTTTGATTACAGGCCTACTTAAAAATGTAAGGGAGCAACTGAACTTAAGTTGTAGTGGGTGGCAATGTTTAACAGTGGAACAGTTATAATAATTCTCAGAATGAAAGATGATTGACAGGTGAGACGGATCAAAGCTCCGCTGAGCTGGAGCTGAAACCGAGGAGGAGGCAGGCCAGAGCTCCTCGAGCTCCCTAATGGCTATCAGAGGAATTTAAATGAAGGAGAAGATGCACAGAGTTGTAAACGTGGACTCATTCACACATGCACATAATCACATCATGATCAGCGCATATGGCGGCCTACGGTGCGCGTGCAGAAACAGATGCCGACGTGCACACGCAGATTAAGTGCATGCTACGAAAAAAGACAAAGTGCAGAAGGAAAAAAATGACATTTGTCAACAAAAATGTACATATCGCGTGTACTTTCCCACCCGCTCCTTCTATTTGCACAGTTAACTGGGGCAGCCGATACGCAGGACAGCTGACGTGTCGAAAAGGGTCCAAATTTGGAGCAGTGCATTAGTGAAAAAAAAAGTTTGTCATCCTGGAATAGATCTCAACTCAACACAAAACTAAAAGAGAAGTCGCAGTGTTAAGAAAGGGGAAACTGGGGATGCCATATGTCACGCATTTGCACGCAGGCATTTAGTCAACTTTCCATAGGAAAACTTCCACTCCTGCCAAAGTTACTTTAAGGCTCCAGCGGGTGAATAGATCAATGAGTGGCGACGTGACAGTGTTTTAGAAGCGTCCGCGCGCAGTCCGTGAGCGCAATGCACACTTCCAGAGGAGAGGGAAAAACTCAAAGAACATACCTGCAACTCCCAGCACGAGACGGCCAGTCGACACTGAATAAAGTGCGTTTGGAGAAGAAGCGCTCCGGGTAAACGCCGAGCTCGCCTCAGTCAGGAGCCCCGGAGGAGTCCGCTCGGTGCTCGGGCAGATGACGCTCGCGCTGACTGTGGATGAAGCGCTTCCACGCCGCGTCCGTGTCCGTGTAGCAGCTGGAAGAATGTCGACGTGGAGCTGCCAATCGTGCGCGCGCAAACACGCACGCGCTTCGGGGGGAGAGAACTACAGTTTGCTGGTTTCAGGCACTGACTGGGGTTCAGACTAGAACAGTGGGTTAGTTAATAATTAAGTTAGTTAGTTAGTAAATTAGTTAATCTGATAGTGCTGGAGATTCAGGGAGGTTCATAAGACACGTGTCAGCTCCTGAGATAGATAGATAGATAGATAGATAGATAGATAGATAGATAGATAGATAGATAGATAGATAGATAGATAGATAGATAGATAGATAGATAGATAGATAGATAGATAGATAGATAGATAGATAGATAGATAGATAGATAGATAGATAGATAAAAAGACAGACAGACAGACAGATAGATAGATAGATAGATAGATAGATAGATAGATAGATAGATAGATAGATAGATAGATAGATAGATAGATAGATAGATAGATAGATAGATAGATAGATAGATAGATAGATAGATAGATAGTGAACATGTTTACTTTTTAAAAGTCCCGAGGGCCAAAACTGCCCATAGCTGATGAAATCACTGTAAACCCGAATAAGTTGGCAAAACTCAAAAAAACTGAGGTAATCAGTTACATCAAATGTTTTAAGTTAAGAAATTCAAAGTTTAAGTTAGCAGAACTGGCTCATTTGAATTGCTCTTAACTCAAAACATTAGAAGTGGAAATTAAACTAGCTATAACCAGCTAATTCAGCAAATAATTGGTAAAGCATTAAAGGGTTAGTTCACCCAAAAATGAAAATTCTGTTATTAATTACTTCCCCTCATGTCGTTGGACACCCGTCAGACCTCCGTTCATCTTCAGAACACAAATGAAGATATTTTAGTGTAAATCTGATGGCTCTGAAAGGCCTCCATTGGCTCAATGGCACGGTTCACTCTCAAGACCCTTAAAAGGCACTAAAGACGTCGTTACAAAGTCCATCTCACTACAGTGGTTCTACAATAACTTTATGAATCAACGAGAATAGTTTTTGTGCGCAACAAAAAACCCTAAATAGCGACTTATATAGTGATGACGATTTCAAAACACGGCCTCATGAAGCTTCGAAGCGTTATGAATCAGTGAGTCGAATGACGATTCGGATCGCGTGTCAAACTGCCAAACTGCTGAAATTTGGCGATTCAAACTGCTGAATCGACTCACTGATTCATAACGCTTCGAAGCTTCATGAGGCCGTGTTTTGAAATCGTCATCACTATGTAAGTCGTTATTTAGGGGTTTTTTGCGCACAAAAACTATTCTCGCCGATTCATAAAGTTATTGTAGAACCACTGTAGTGAGATGGACTTTGTAACGACGTCTTTAGTGTCTTTTAAGGGTCTTGAGAGTGAACCGTGCATTGAGCCAATGGAGGCCTTTCAGAGCCATCAGATTACAACTAAAATATCTTCATTTGTGTCTGAAGATGAACGGAGGTCTGACGGGTGTCCAACGACATGAGGGAAAGTAATTAACGACAGAATTTTCATTTTTGGGGGAACTAACCCTTTAAAGCTGCACTATGTATCATTTTTTCAGTAAAATATTCAAAAACCACTAGGCCAGTGTTATATATTTTGTTCAGTCGAGTACTTACAATATCCCAAATGTTTCCAACTATTTGTAAATCGTGAGAAATTGCTATTTTACCCGAGGAACCGGGACGTGTGAGGGCGTGGCCTGTCGATGACATCATATCTGCGTTATCCTCGGTTTCCGGTTTTATTCTGCAGAAACGCTTTACTCTCACTGCAGTGTGAACAAGTGTCATAGCAGCCGCTGAGAGAACACACAGAGTAACGCCATCCCATCATCAACACACTCAGATGAGTCTAATATGATCATCAGAGCTGCGTTTCCTCACACTCATGAGCGCAGGAGCGGAAGTGGCGACTGTGGCTTCATAATAAAAGTCCCGCTGCTCGCGAGGCGTGTGTTGCGTTCATCTTATTAACAATCACTCCAGCGGTTCCTCAGCTCCACAACACTCGCTCCTGCTCCGCCTCAGTAACGTTAAGAATCACATCAACATGAGTTCTGCCCGAGTCCTATCCCGATTCTTTCCCACCGGCTGAGGGTGAAGACCACATGTCCCAAGATTCTGCGCTCAAACTTGCCGTCATCAAACTACGCCGTTGTTTTGAACAGGCGACCTCTAGTGGACGGAAAAGTTACATAGTGCAGCTTTAAACTCTATCACATATTTAACATTAATTGTGAGCAATAAAACATATAAAACTTAATTTTAGCATTTACTCTCCCTTTCAAATGCCATGGCAAAGCATGCTGGGAAATAGCCCTGTTTCGATTAAATTTAAGTTTGTCTGAATTAAAAGAAGCAAGTTCATAAAATCCAAAACAATGAAACAGTTTATATTACTTAAAAAGTGTCAGATTCATGAACTCAAAAGAAAAAGAAAGATCTGAATACTCATCAAATTTAAAACTAATTTGTTTAATTTGAGTTGGCCGTACTCAAACCAATTCATTATTTTGAGTGTTGGGTTTGCAGTGTATTGCAGTGGCTTACACACAATACTTTGCACTCAGTTAACAGTTGGATTCCAGTGTCACGATGTCGGTTGAACTTTTAACAAAAGTAATTATAGGCTAGCCTTTGTCAGGTGATCATTTCAAACCTTTACACATCCCATAAGTGCAGACAGATCATTTACTCACATAATCAGTTATCAATTTACAGGCAGAAATACTGTTTTTTCATGCATTTGTCAATTTTGAGGTTTTGGGCGTTTTGGCTTTTCATAAAGTGTTTATTCAGACTAGTGGGAAGAAAACATCTAAAATACACTTGTAAGTGTATATTTATCTATTTGCATCTGTAGATTTCAATTATAGTACACATATCTTTAAGGTTTTTTTCTCCTGCAGTCAGAAATATCCACTTCAGCAGCTTTACATACACCAAACTTTACAGTTATATTCATACACTTTATTGGCAAAAGTTTTGAGACGCCTGCCTTGACATGCAGATGAACTTTATTGTCATCCCATTCTTAATCCGTAGGGTTTAATATGGAGTCGGCCCACCCTTTGCAGCTCTAACAGCTTCATTTAGGAGTGTGTTTATGGGGATTTTTGACCATTCTTCTAGAAGTGCATCTGTGAGGTCAGGCACTGATGTTGGACGAGAAGGTCTGGCTCTCAGTCTCCGCTCTAATTCATCCCAAAGCTGTTCTATCGGGTTAAGGTCAGGACTCTGTGCAGGACAGTCCAGTTCCTCCACACCAAACTCACTCATCATGTCTTTATGGAGACGCTTTGTGCTCTGGTCAGTCATGTTGGGACAGGGTCATCCACAAACTGTTCCCACAAAGTTGGGAGCATGAAATTGTCCAAAAAGTCTTGGAGAAGCATTAAGAGTTCCTTTCACTGGAACTAAGGGGCCAAGCCCAACCGCTGAAAAACAACCAACACCATAATCCCCCCTCCACCAAACTTTACACTTGCCACAATGCATCCTCTCTCAGAAAAAATTTACTGGAGTAGATACCATTTACATTAAGTACAAATATACCGCCTTGTTTGCTAAACGTCTGGTTGGGCGAGACAAAATTACGGAAATCACCACATCATGGAGAGCAACAATAGTGTAGCGGTAAGACGCACAGCATCAAGTTTTGACGTAAATCAACCCGAGGTTCGAATCCGCCTTTTGCCGAACTCACTCTTCTCCCTTTTCCCATCACATATCAGATCGGAAAGGCATTTACTCTCAATAAAAATGAAGAAAATATTAGAAAAGTGGAAATAAAGCATCTAAATGTGTTTAATAATAAGTGTTTATCGGTTAGGGGTAGGTAAACAGACGTGTGCTGAATTACAGACGATAAAAGTGAGTGGGTCCAATATCATTGATCGTAAAAAGTGGGTGGGTCTTGTCCCGCCCACACACAATGGTTCCGACGCCCATGCGTCCATGGGATTGCCAGACAGAGAAGTGTGATTGGTCACTCCAGAAAACTGCTCTAGAGTCCAGTGGCGGCGCGCTTTACCCCACTGCATCCCACGCTTTGCATTGCACTTGGTGATGTTGGGCTTGGCTGAGCTGCTCGGCCATGGAAACCCATTCCATGAAGCTCTACACACTGATCTTGAGCTCATCTGAAGGACACAGAAGTTTGGAGGTCTGGAGCTGTTGACTCTGCAGAAATTTCTGCGCACTGCGACCCTCAGCATGCGCTGACCCCGCTCTGTGATTTTACGTGGCTGAGTTGCTGTTGTTCCCAATTGCTTCCACTTTGTTATAACACCACTAACAGTTGAGCGTGGAATATTTAGTAGTGAGGAAATGTCCCGAATGGACTTATTGCACAGGTGGCAATCTATCACGGCACCACGCTTGAGTTCTCTGAGCTCCTCTAACAGAGGAGTTTGTTTATATATAATTATATATAATATTTTTTTTTTTCCTGGCTCTT
Organism: Gobio gobio; assembly: GCF_949357685.1. NCBI lineage: Eukaryota > Metazoa > Chordata > Actinopteri > Cypriniformes > Gobionidae > Gobio > Gobio gobio. Next base: position 9,381,171 of record NC_137103.1, read on the forward strand.
GATAGTATTTTCCAAAACAAGAATTATGTTCAGATTTTTGTCTTAGAAATGGATGCAAATTACTGCATATTTAATTAGACTAATTTGCATATTTAAATAGAACGTTTCAGAAAACTAATATGTTTGCAATCCTTAATGAAATCAATGGGGAAGCATGGTGATATCTATTAGTTCATTTTGTTGTACCTTATTCACCTGGGCTGTCTTGCCTTAACCTAAGCAACATTTTAATGTTTAGTTTAACGTTTTGTAGGATTATAAACTGATTTAGTGGTTAAACTGCGGTTTAAAGAGTTTACACTGCATGTGAAAACGGCTCACATGAAATGAAAGGCTTAGTGCCGAACAGCAGGTGTCGCTATCAGACAGACACACACATGCAGGTCACGCGAGTTTGTAGGTGTGTTCAAATCATGTGCTCTTATTGCGTTTCAGATCGTACGTGTCCCTTTAAAGGCCCAGCGAAAGTGCAGGTGCTGCAATCTCACATGACTTCCCAGATTAATACAGTCCCTGCTTCCCGGAACGTTCCTGAGGGAAGGTTTTGGGATCAGTTGTCACAAAACGCGTTGATTAACTCCATTGGGTTTCATATATATATTAAATAAATGACAACATAGTCTATTTGAACATATATAACCCTTAAAAATTCAAATAAATTTCGTTTTTTTTTTTAATGTAGAATACTTATGTTAAAGTAATACAGTATACACAATGTTATCAGTGTTTTTTAAGATAACGAAAAATATTAGTTAAAATAATTAGCTCTGTTCACATTCAGGAGGTTTACACAGCACGAGTCGGAAGATAAAAGGGGGCGTAGAACGCAACAGCTCAGCAAGCGCTTCCTATTGGTCAGCGTGGAGTGTGGGCGGGGCCATCAAATGACTGGGGCTTTCCGTATATTTTCATAACTCCACAGACACAGCATTTCCTTCTGAAGTGCAGCGAATAGCAACGACAATCGGACGTATTTATTTTTAAGCCACATTTTATTTCGCTGTGAAGGATTACAAACAAATAAATCACATTAGGAGTTACGGCGGACGGGGAGAGATCCTCTCAGACAAGATGATGGAGATTGAATTGCCTAAAATGCACCCAAGCCAACAGGTAAATAATATTTAATAATAATTATTTGCGTTACTAATGTTATAACAATGTCACAGTAGCCTATTTCAATAGTATTACAATGCTACTAAAATGTAATTTGGGCTATGATGTTACATCATTTGCCCTTTGAACCTCGTCTTATGTGATGTATTTATTGCTCTTGTCATGTATGTTACCAAAGACACACAGACACGCTCACACACACACTTCCATGTGACTTTTTTAATAGCCTCGCGTGTTTTAAAGTTTCAATACGAGACTATTTAGTTAGTTTCTTTAACTCATGACATGGTGGAATAGTTGAAGCGTCGTTTTTATATGTATAGTCCGTGTTTGAGAAGGCGTTTCCTCTCGTTTCTGATCTTTTCACACACAATTCTGCATAGTCATTGAACGCGGGCCGTCCTATAAGAACGAAAGGAATGAAGACACATCGAAATCCCAGTATAAACATATCGCAGTGATGGGAAGCGAAGCTGGCACTCCATTGAACTTCTGTCATGAGATGTGTCGTTGCGCTTTGATGTTTTTGCGTGTGATCCCGCAGCAGACAGACGCGCTTCTGCGCATGCGCGCTCACCGGCGCCTTGCACAATAGCAGGCGGCTCCAATCTGGAATGTGGCTGTTTATTTTATCCTTGTGTCCTGACGTAAAGAAGTGATCCTCGGCTTTAAGAGTTTAATCTCTATCAGTGCTACTTTCATTCTTTATACCTATGCTGAAAAAAATGTTTTTGTAGAGTTTTGATAGCACTTTATGTCTTTGACAAACATTACATAATGCTGAACAGATCGGTAGTGTTGTCAGTGAATGCATGCAAATATATGAATCAAGGTTGAGATCTTTTATATTATTATTTATTTTTATATTTTTAGACATCCACCATAGCAACACAGCTGGTGTAGAGAAAGTCAAACAGGGAAATATTAATATATAGAAGCAAAAAACCATCATGATAACACACACCACTAAAATTATGCCATACACATTCATTTAACAACATAAGATGTGACATAAAACCCTAATGTACATGACTGATAGCAAAAAAAACTAAAGAAAACATAATAATTAAAATGAAAACCCATCAAATGTGATCCGTCACAGAAAAAATTATGATTTTACTGTATTTTTTTAAAATTATTTTTACTTCCAAAAACGGTACTTACTGTTAACCAATGGGTTTTTGCTGTAGCATTTTACTGTCTTTTACTGGTAAAATTACAGTAATTTTTTACTGTGTACAAACTCAACACAGGGCCTGAAATTCGTACAAATATTTTTTTTTATAAACAAACGGTCAGTGAAAGAAAGCACTTGACCTCCAGAAGATCAAGCTTTATTTGAGCTATTTTATTTTCTCTTGTTTTTTTGTCTCTGTAAATATGAAGAAACAGTAAATACAACATTCAAATTAAACAGACGACATTTATGAAACACACGCACACCAGAATGGCTAACAACATATAAAGTGTAACCTAAGTGTTATGAAGATACAGATATCTGACGCATTTAAAACTCACAGCCTTTCATGCTAGGCTATTTTTATGTTAGATGAGATTTTATCAAACATAATCAATGACACCAGATTAATGATTGTGCCGTGTGCTTTAGACTACCTAATGATCTGTTCGGCAGTCTATATTGTAATAAAGTGTTATTAATAAAATTATTAGCTGTTCCCAAAACTGTATGTATAAATGTTTGTGCTGATGCCCACAGTACACATTTAAAGGCACAATATGTAAGATTTTTGGATTAAAATATCCCAAAACCACTAGAACAGTGTTGACTTGTGTCCCAAATGTTTTCAAGAATGTTTAAATCCGGAGAAATAAAACATTATACCCGCGTTACGGGCAGAGGTGGGTAGAGTAGCCAAAATCTGTACTCAAGTAAAAGTACAAGTACTTACTGAAATATTTACTCAAGTAAAAGTAAAAGTAACAATCGTAATATTTACTTGAGTAAGAGTAAAAAAGTATTCGATGAGAAAACTACTCAAGTAGTTAGTTACTAGTTACTTTCGATCTGATTGATAAGCGAAAACCCTGAATTTCAGGCTACTTGGAGAGCTTTCACACACCTCTCTGTAACACTTTACAATAAGGTTGTATTAGTTAACATTAGTTAATGTATTAGTTAACATGAACTAACCATGAACAACACCTCTGTTCAGCATTAGTTAATCTTTGTCAACGTTAGTTCATAAAAATCCAGCTGTTCATGGTTTGTTCATGTTAGTTCACAGTGCATTGACTAATGTTAACAATATTTTAATAATGCATTAGTAAATGTTTAAATTAACATAAAGATAAATAAGTGCTTTATAAGTGCAGTTCATTATTAGTTCATGTTAACTAATGTAAGCTAATGAACCTTATATATATATGTATATATATGTATATATATATATATATATATATATATATATATATATATATATATATATATATATATATATATATATATATATATATATATATATATATATATATATATATATATATATATATATATATATATATATATATAATATATATATATGTGTGTGTGTGTGTGTGTGTGTGTGTGTGTGTGTGTGTGTGTGATTAATGGTTAAACAGTGTAAATTAATGGTGTGCTGGGCTAACTAGAGCTCTTCTTAAAACATACTTTGTTCTTATATTTGTATAAGTATATAGGCTATTCTTTAGGTAGGAATAAAATACAATACCGTTTTTATTTGTATGTATTTTCTACACTTCAGACAGGTGTCTGTCCGGATTTGTGTATAAATGCAAGACGTCACATTAGGCTATTCAATTTGTTTCGTTTTGTGAAGAAAAGGATATGTAAATGTGCAGATGTGAACGTTTGTTTGTGGACGTGTGTTGTTTGGAGGATTCAAACGATTCATTGCTTGCACAAGAGCGCATATGAGGAAAACACTCGGACAGTGTGTGAAATAGTATTATAATAAGGGAAAATTTCCCATAGTTACCAAATGACCGTTAATAGTGTTCAAATATAGGCACCATTGTGACACTTACCGCTACATGTTCTTTTCAGGGTGGAATTCTTGTATGCTGAGAGATGTCAGTTCGTTTTGGTGCACACAACATGCATCGCATTATGAAACTATTCTTTTTGACATCTTGGAGTGAAAACATAGACTGAACTTGAGGCCACGGGCAATCTGCCTCCCGTAGCTCACATCTTCCGACTAAACGCGCGCTAATTATAAGCGGGTGATGCGTAGCAACCTCTCGCGAAGCAGCCTCTCCAACGTTTCGCGAGACTTGCGAAAGTTATTCACTTATTTTAATATATATAATATAATTATTACTATTTGACAGTAACGGAGGAACGCCACCGAATGTAACTAAGTAAAAGTACAGTTTTTTCACAAGAAATTTACTTGAGTAAGAGTAAAAGTACCCATCTTTAAATCTACTCTAAAAGTACAAGTTACCCAAAAAATGTACTCAAGTAAATGTAACGAAGTAAATGTAATTCGTTACTACCCACCTCTGGTTACGGGTAAGCGCTCGTCTGCGGGAGTCGTCAAGCTGTGACCTCTAACGGCGAAAAATGACATATTACATTTTTCTTTTTTCTTTTGTGTTAAAGGATTAGTTCACTTTAAATTCCAACCTCACTGATGTCTTTCTGTCTTCAGTGAAGTTTTTTGAGGAAAACATTCCAGGATTTTTCTGCACATTATGGACTTCAATGGGAACCAACAGCTGAAGGTCCAAATCAATGCAGTTTCAAAGGAAGGGCTTCAGAGACTCTGATCCCAGACGAGGAATAGGGTCTGATCTAGACAAACCATCGGACATTTTCAACAAAAATAAACATTTATATACTTTTTAACCTCAAATGCGCGACTTCGGAGTTGTTCTTCTTCACGGCGTATGACATCATCACGTCAGAAAGGTCACATGTCGTACGTGGAAGTACCGACCCAGTGCCGAAAAACTCCATCTCATGTTGTTTTACCTTTATTTTTGTAAAGGCCGCTTGATTTAGTCTGTGCACGTTTGTTTTAACACTGGGTCGGTACTTCCACATACGTCATGTGACCTTTCCGATGTGATGACGTTATACGCCGTGAAGAAGCACAACACCGAAGTCGCGCATTTGAGGTTAAAAAGTATAATAAATGTTTATTTTTTTTTAGAAAATGGCCGATGGTTTGTCTAGATCAGACCCTATTCCTCGTCTGGGATCAGAGCCTCTGAAGCCCTTCCTTTGATTTGGACCTTCAACTGTTGGTTCCCATTGAAGTCCATTATGTGGAGAAAAATCCTGCAATGTTTTCCTCAAAACAAGTCATTTCTTCTCGACTGAAGAAAGAAAGACGTGAACATCTTGGATGAGATGGAGTGAGTAAAATATCAGGACATTTTAATTTTGAAGTGAACTAATCCTTTAATAAAATATCACCCGAGCTTTTTGTAAACAGCAGGGCTCCGTCATTTCTTTGAGTATTCATCATCTGAATCACATTCCCAATCATCCCCGTCGTAGATGACAGCAAAAGCACTGAGTAGTTGTGCGTTTGGGTGTCTTTTTTGAGTGTTCACCTGTGCTGGTAAACCGGTTTGGACATTGACTACGTGCAGCACCTGCCTGAAAATAAAACAGAACAAGCTGCTCTCTTGTTCCTGCAGCGGTATATTCCACATTCCCGCGTCTGTATAGAGGAACAGGAAGCGAGGCGTGAAAAATAATCTCTGCTTTATAGGGAAACTTTGCCGTTTTAATAACAGCTCTGGTTTCCCGTTTCCATTAACCTGGATAATGATCACAACTCTTTGGCCATTAATTATGCAGTAAAGGTGTGTCTTGGATATTCTCTTTCACTCTAAATACAATCCCACCATCCATCGGCTCTGACAGTGACATCAAATGCAGCTGCGACAATCACACCTATGAACATAACATACTCGACAGATGTTTAATACAAAACCATGTGATCAAGCTTCATCATCATCACCTGAGCACAGGCTTTCTTACATCAGGTCAAAAACAGGATCACCAAACGGATGATATTCAGCAAATACTGTTTCCACTCGAGCCTTTGGTATTTTACAGGTGTTCATCATAAATAAAAGGAAATCCCGCACGCTATCGATACTCACAGAGACTATCACAAACCTTTACTAGCAACGTTTCGGTCTCATGACCTTCATCAGGCACACACACGTGTATATCCTTTTCTCCTACGCACATATCTATTGCCAACAGGTGTGCGATGGTAATTGTCAATTAATTCGAGTAGTTCATCAACAAATGTCCTTTATTTTTCCATTCATTTACTCACCCTCATGTCATCCAGGCCACATATTATTATTGTTTTCTTTCTGTCAAACACTAAATATTGAAACATTTTACTTCAGTATTACTGATATACTATTTTTATTCTTAATATTTTTTATGAAATTTTATGTTCATATTTTCTATTCTAGTTCATTTTAATAAATTTGTATTTTTTTAATGTTTTCTTTTATTAATATGTCTGTGTAGATTTTGAAGTTGTATTTTTACATTTATTTAATATTAGGTAGAGCTGGGCGATAGGGCAAAAAAATATATATTATCACTATATTTTTTTCCTTATCATATAATATTAATGTTTATCATGATACTCATTCACCATTAATGGGGGAGGAAATGATTTCCACATATTTGACCTTGAGAATGAATGTAAAATTCACAGAGTAGCTTCGTTTTATTAAAGGGATAGTTCACCCAAAAATGAAAATGAGCCTATGATTTACTCTCCCTCAAGTCATCCTAGGTGTTTATGACATTCTTCTTTCAGACGAACACAATCAGAGTTATATTAAAAAAGTCTTGGCTAATCCAAGCTTTATAATGGCAGTAATAGTTGCTCTGTTTTTGAAGTCCATACAAAATGCCTCTATCCATCATAAAACTGCTCCATGCCACTCTGGGGGTTAATAAAGGCCTTCTGAAGCAAATCAATGCGTTTGTGTAAGAAAAATATCCATATTTAAAACTTTATAAAGTAAAGTGTTGGCTGATGAAGGAAATCATGGGCTAATTTTCATTTTTGGGTGAACTATCCCTTTAAGGGCTGCATGAAATCAATTTATTTCCCCCTAAATTCTGTGTTTTCCGTTTTATTTTTATTATTTTGGGGGATTCTGTGTTTTATGATTTAATACAAATTTATATCAACTTTAATAATTTAATCAAGCTTTTAAAATGTAATCAAATAACAAAATAACAATACATTTACAACAAAAATATTAAAATAAAATGCTGTAAAAATGTAAAACATGGACGAAACAATATTTTGGTTGCATGGTGTTCCTTAGAAATAATACTATTATTTTAGTTAATATGTTTAGTTAAACCGGTCTTTTATTTTGACGGTTTGCCGTGGAGATCTTTCGGTTTTATGCTGCGTTCCAGGCACGTTTTTGAGCCCGTAAGTCACAACTTCAAACCACGACTCACGACTTTGTAGCGCTCCAGGAAAAGTCAAACTGCCTGAGCGATAGCTCGATGTAAACAAAGCATGGCGGACCATACGGGACTTATGCTCATTTACAATCATTTCTATCGCCAAAGGTGCTTACTCCTGCTTATTTGAGGGAAACGGAGGAGAAAAAATGGCGCATAAGGCAAGAGAAGACTTTTATTTTACATTCTTTGTATATTCCCACCGCATCCGTAGGGGCTGCCATTGTTGTTTTCCTCAAATGAAACGGTGAAGAGCTTCTCAGAGCAGCTCTGGAGATGAAGTTCATCTGTTCATGTCCTCATATATTGAAACCCCCCCAAAACAAACAATGAAAACAGTCAATAGTAACCATTGTAAATAACAAGCAGTTCAAAACAATATTATAACATGACTTAACAAAAACACATTACATAAAGCTATTTAACAAATATGTTAAAATGTTATAATTGTATTTAATATTTTTTACAAGTTTATAATATATAACTTACTCTTTTTTTAACTTCAAATGTTTTGTTACGTTTGTGCTTGGAAACAACTCTTACTATCCTTAATTGGTCTTGTTATATTGCAGCGGAGAAGGAACTGAAGATAATAATAGTTTACTTTATAATGATAATACCAATAAACCGCAATATTTTCATTTTTGGATGAACTGTTCCTGTTTTGTTTTTAACGGTCATTGATTTATAGCATATATAAATGCTTTTGTAGCAGGATATGGTTAGAAAGAAAACATCTGAACTAAACAATCAGAAATACATTGTGTGTGTGTGTGTGTGTGTGTGTGTGTCCAATCCGTCTTCTCGTGAGAGCGGCCCATTTATCAGTTGTTTGTATGTTTCATCATCTCTGTGGCTCCGCCCCCGCCTGTTATCTGGAGTTATCCGGAGAGGATGTGTGTGTGTGTGTGAGGGAGATGGGCATGTTGTTACATGTCTCTGTCTGACCCACTTAATTATGGAATCGTTTTTATATAATTTAAATCAATCATGAATTCATGGTTAGTTCTGATGGCGTATTTAGTTGCGCTGTAAAATCTGCTGTGATGTCAAGGCTGATGTCTGATTCAGAATTGCAAAAGAGAATTGGTTCCTGAAAAAGCGGCACAGTTCCTCTGTTGTCAGTACACACTTCTTCTCTGTTTAGTCCCCTGGGCCTTGTGATCTGCAGCTATACGGGAAGCTGATTTTCTCCAGATCTCCAGTCACATGGTGTTTCTGACCTCACGAACAGACACATACAGACGTTTATGCAAAGCTTGGGCTCTGTAAATAAATGCTAGAGGAGGTTAAAGACTAAGTAATCCATATCTCAGACACTGTTGATGTAATAGAGAATTGAGTTTCTGCAACTATCAATCAAGAAAGTCTGAGGCCAAGGTTTCATAAATATTTTTGCCTCCCAGCCTGGGAAGAATTTTAATGACCAGCATTTATAATGTCTCATCTGCTGATGTATAACATTTGAACAACATTTCTCATTATAGCACTCGAGTGCAGAGTGGCTGATTAACAATTTAAAGGGACAGTTCACCCAAAAATGAAAATACTGACCCTCACATCGTTTCCGAGCTGAAAGACTATGTTCGAAGCACAAATGAAGATATTTTAAACGAAACCTGAGATATGTTTGTCCCTCCATTTGAAAGCAAAACCAAAATTTGAATGCTTGCAAAAGCGATAGTAAAATAAATAAAGTCTTCTGAAGAGAGATCGCTTTATAGGCTTTTATTTGCATATAAACATTGATAAGCGCAGATGCATAGAGCACATCAAATATGGCAAACAAAGCTCAAACATGCGCGAGAACCGATGAAGCGTGATCGTTTCAGCTTCTGTTTTACCATATTTGATGTGCTCCATGCATCTGCGCTTATCAGTGTATACATGGGAATACAAGCCTGAATTAAATCTGATGACAAGGATCTCAAAATGGCCAAATGTCACGCTATTAATCTGTCAATATATCGCTTTATTAAGTATTCGATAACAACTTTTGACAACAAGTTTTCAACTTTTATGTTATACAAGTTACACTCTAAAAAAAAAAAGGTTCTATATGGCACCAAAAATAGTTCTTGGCTCGTAATCATAGGGGAACCTTTTTTAGTGCTATATAGCACCATTTTTGGTGCTTCAGTGGTTCTTCAGCGGTTCTTCAGAGGTTCTTCAGCGGTTCTTCAGAGGTTCTTCACCGGTTCTTCAGAGGTTCTTCACCGGTTCTTTGACTAAGGTGCTATATAGCACCTCTGAAGAACCACTGAAGCACCAAAATTGGTGCTATATAGCACTAAAAAAGGTTCCCTTATGGTTACGAGACTTTTTTTTTAGAGTGTAATGTACTTAAGTATTTAAAGTTATATAAGATTAAACTAATTTTTAAGCCAGTTTGATGTAATTTAAGTTGAAATAACTTATACATACTTATACATTACCTTTTAGTAATTTCAGGTTAATTAAACTTTATCACTTATCACACATCATTTTATCCCTTAAAACTCATCTTTGATCACCAAAATGACACATTTAAACGTTTTTTCCTGTGAAAAATATTTCTTCATGTCTTAAAATAGCTTGAATGTAACTCTACACCCTTGCTTCATTTAGTATTCGCGGATTCATGAATATGCAAATGAGCTCCGCCTCCACTCACTCGCACCAGCTCTCAGATCCACTCGCTCAACTTTACTGTAATAAACGCTGCACAGAGGTATCGCTCTTTACAACGTCAGACACATGACGGGAATTAATATGATTGGCCTTTGCTTGAGTCAACAAACAGCTAATAATGTGTTGCTAATGTTACACAAACCATGTTTTTCATGTCTTCAGTATCAGTCAGCATCCTAGAAACAACTCAGAACATCAGTGGAGAGGCATAAAGTTCATCATAACATCGTAATATACATCATATACATAATTCACCTGCTGTATTGCTAAATGTAACTGATTTTTCATATCAACAGAAAAATATAGCGGGATAACTGACTTCTCTGAGACTCCGCCCACTGCTTCAGAGAATAGTTAATGATATGCTAAAGCCCGCCCACACGCTGACGTGATTGGTTACAGGCGATTTCAAACCGTGTTTTTGAGACTGTCTTTGGTTCACTGCAGTTTTAAAGAGAAATACTCAGCAATGTTGACTTGGTTTGCTCATGGTTTGTCTTTAAGCATATTAGAAACACCACATGGACATATAAACAACATTAAAAACTTGATTTTCCCCACAGGGTGACTTTAAGATGCTGAAATGCATTTCCTTCTAGGTAATTGTTAGCATATTTTTGTAATACAGACAGACTCTTTTTTTATTTTTTATTCTGTCTGGAAATGTCAGTATTGCGTCAGACATGGTGGACTCATCGCCGGACTAGTTCAGGACTGTTAGTCAGACAAATTAGCAATACTTCTGAAACCGTTTAAAGGCATTTCACATTAAATGATGAGCTTGTCACACATAATCAGTGCCCAAAAAGTACATAAATCTGCAAAACACTTCACTCATGAACCACTCCAACATGAAATGTCTCTGTACTGTAGGCTACTATACCTGTTGTAGCTGTTAAGAAAATGTATTTAGTTCCATATGTATGTTTAAATATTATAATGTTATTTTTTTAATGTCTTCTATGTTGGTTATGAAAAGTGAACAGCATGAGGTATGAGACATGGAGTGGGTCAGACATGATTTTGACCACTTCATTAAGTTCTGTTTTGTAGAAAGCCTTTCTTTAAAGTGAATGTCGTTTTGTTAATTGTAATCAATGTTTCATCAGCCAATTGGGGCATTCTGGGCTGAGCGAGCGGAGCTTAACTGGTCAGTATTATTAAATTGCAGACAAAGATTTTGGATCGGTTGGTGCGGTACAGGGCCCAACATCATATTCTTTCATAGGGCCGCCCCTGGGTACAGGGAATCATATATTTTGACATGTAGTGGAGTAAATAGTATTGTATTATGCCTGGGAAGTTTTCCAAAATGAAAAACAAGATACTTAAAAAATATATGAACTCTTAATAATACAAAGCAATGCTTTGTTACTGTCCACCACAGTGTTGTTTTAGAATCATTGTGATACTATTATAGTGTTTATTCATATTTAGAATAATTTTAGTGTTATACATTTTCTGTCATCATTTTAAGTTAAGTCAGAGTTTGACATTTTTAATTCATTTTTAGCGTTTTTAGTTAAGTTAAGCTAAATCAAAAATGAGAAATGGTACCTTGTAAGGGTTTAGTTTCACTTACAGTTTATTTTATTTCAAGTAGTGAAAGGTTTTTTTTTTCTGTGGTTATAATTCTAGTTAACTAACTTTAATAACCCTGGTCCACAACTGCACATAATAGAAACCTTAAAAAAAGGAAAAGTGTACACATCTAAATAATGCTTCTTATTATTCCTGTTGGTCTATCAATGTCACATCAACATGCCATTGACAAGGACGCCGTCTAGATGTTCAGTTATCTGTCCTTGCATCAGACAAACACCCTGATCTCTGTAGTTAAAACAACATGACGGGTGGCGCTTCACTCTCGGCTGCTGATTGGTTGGAGCCGCTGTTCACTCCTCCTGATCTTTGTTGTGCACTTCTCTAGAAAACAGGCCGTGTTTTACCACAAAATATAAAACTCCAGTTTAGGGTATGCAGTTAGAAAGAAGTGTGAGAGCTACATAAATAGTTGAATATGAATGGTATTTGATATACTGTATAACATGACCACGGATGTCTTTAAAAAGATTATATTTTATATGCTCCAACTGGTCACCATCATTTAGTTTCATTTTAAACACATTTTCAATTCACTAGTAATTTTAAAAGGTCTTGCAGTGTGACAGAGAATAAATATCCCATGTATTCTGTCAATGTTTTAAAAAATTGTCTTTAAAATTAGTCAGGTCACACAGGACATGTCAACGTCCCACATACAGACCATATGAGTGTTTTAGTTAGAGAAATATGAATAATACTTGCTTTCGAGTTTTGAGCTGACCTTTAAATCTGCCACTAACATTTATAGTAACACTAACAGAGTGTGTGGGTGTATGATTTGGTAGTTCCCAGGGATGGGATGAAAAAGGAGAAGAAGCATGTATTATTCACGCTGTGTTGTCGTTGCTTATCTGAGGCGTTTGGAGGAGGGCTGGGCTCCTAATCCCTCCTGGGCAGGCAGGGTGTGGTCAGGAGTGTGTGCTGCATCCCCACAGCTGCTCTCATGCCCTCTCTCTTATCTCTCTCTAGGACATGGAGCTGATAGATATCCTGTGGAGGCAGGACGTGGACCTGGGCGCGGGGAGGGAAGTGTTTGATTTCAGCTACAGACAGAAGGAGGTGGAGCTGCGTCGTCAGCGTGAGCAGGAGGAGGAGAAGCGGCAGCAGCATTTGCGGGAGCAGGAGAAGGCTTTCCTCGCACAACTCCAGCTGGATGAGGAGACCGGAGAGTTTGTCCCTCGAAGCCTTCCGGCCAGCGGCGCTCTGACGCAAACCAACACAGCAAATGGCGAAATCGCACAGGTACGCATGCACAAGTCCATCCCATGAGATCTATCACAGACACACACACACACACACAGGTGCTCAACAGGCCTCACCCTCCGCTCATATTACTGGGTGCAGCTGCCTAGTTGCTTGGTAACTGCTACTATGGCATAATTACAGGAACTCGGGAGGTAAGGCTTCTGGGTAAACGCAATTCTACGAAATGGACCCTTGCAAACAATCCCAACACAACATGGATAGGAGGACACTGAAGACCTGCTTTTCCCAGAGGCACGTGCGTGTGTCGCAGATGTACTACGTGATTTCAATCTTGTACGATGCGAGTTTTCCGTGCATAACCGTGGCATAAAGTTATGGAGCAAACTATTTTTCACACCAATGGCGATCGTTCTAATTCTATGAGAATAGTCTAGCCATCAACTATAACGATAACGGCACAGAGGAACGATATGGTTGGATTTTTTCCCCAGCTGATAAATGATAAAAACATTGAAAAACATTGAAAGACCTCAAGCATTTGAAGTTATGAATGTTATCGTTCTTTGCCGTGGCCGATAATATAGTTCCTACTGAAATGAATGTAGACACAAATGAGACAATTGTTCACACAGAGTAAAAGTTTACAGCGATAAAATGATAGCTCAGCTCATTTGATGAGAAATGTTGGAGATCATAAGGAAATCTATGAATTTTGAATGGCAGCCAAGATAATAAGGTGACATTGACAATGTTGAGTTTTGATCCAAACCATCCTTTTGGTTGAGATTGACATTTCAATGTTTAAAGTATGGTCGATCAGCATGCAAATTTTGATGAAAGCCACACGAGTGGTGACAGTGATATTAAACGAACAGTAGGATTGTTTGACTTGAAGTGGCGCTGCTCAGACCGATCGGTGTACAACATTAAAGTACTGCAAGCTATTATGGAGCAGATGGCTCTGTATGTTTTTGAATTGATCGCTCTGCACAGCTATTGATTTGTTGTTGTTGGCCACAAGGTCATGTAAGTATCTCTGTGGAATGCTATGCTCCACGATCAGTGGGGTGTTTCCAAAAATCAGGCTTTACCTGATTTGTTCTAATCCATCCTAAACGTGGTTAATGGGTGGGCCTTTGAACACCCATTGTAAATGTTCCAACAACATTTAGCAGATTTCTTAAAGTGCAACTGACACAAACAGAAGCAAGCATGAGTCCTGTGTCCCGTTTAGACCATTCTTGCGTCTGAAATCGAATACTTCCCTAATCTCTACTATATAGTATGCGGAAAAAACAGAATGCCAACAGCCCTGCTGAAAAATCCAGCATAAACTCCATGCGGGTTTCTGCTAGTTTAGCTGGTGGACCAGCATAGTCACGCTGTTCTCAAGCAAACCAGAGCTGGTGAAGCTGGTGCACCATTATTAATCAATGCCATCTGAAGTTTTGAATAACAAAGTAAAAATGCAAATTGGTGAAACATTTCAAAGGGTTTGTCTGCTGTTTCAAAGGATCTGTACACAAATCACTGTCAAATACAGAAAACAAAAACATTTAGAGATATAAAAACTGAAAAATGTCATAATCATAAGCGCTGTGTTCAATAACAGGGGTAATGAGAAGAGCTCTTTCAATGGCATATAATGGCATATGATAATCAAAATCCATCTGTCAGTCACTGATTCAAAAACTGCACATAGTAAAAGGTTTGTCATTGAGTCAGGAGCAAGAAATATTGTAGTCAATAGTGATAGCATGCACTTTCAACAGTTTCTGAAAGAGAATTCATTCAACCAGTCAAGGGCCAATTGCCCAACTAAAGTGAACACTGATCACCATAATGGTGACTTCAAACAGACTTTATAAATAAACAAACAGACTTTAAAGAAATAAAGCAGGTTTATAATGAGTGAACATGCTGATGATGTGTTTGGAGTTGTTTAAGCACCCTCTGGTGAAATATGACTGATTTTAGCAGTTGGTTTCATCTAAGGCCGAATGGCTGTGAGTCAGTTGTAGTTGTTGTGTTTCTGGTTGACTCTTCTTTTTTCTGTTCTTCTTGTTCCTCTTATCTTCAGTGATTCTGCTTGTTAACCGCAGGTGTCATCACTAATGGTTAATCATCACTTGTAGAGTGAATCTAGTTTTTTTTCACTAACTGCAACATTGCTTCAGTGTTACTTTTACTCTCTGTAGATATGGGCCATATGAAAACTGAGCAGTGTTCATTTTTACTCTGCCTATAAATGTAACCTGCATAAAGTGTTTATTAAATAATTTATTACAATTAATTGGACAATTTTCTTGGTCTTTATTTAACTATGAACACACTAAAAAAAACATGATATGTAAGACATTCATGAGTTTTGTTGGGGTCTTGCTGGGATCATACCAGTACCCAGAAGATAACATATTCTGGTTCACCAGCACAGCAGCATTTCAAGGTGGTCCTAGTTTGCAAAACATACCTTATGCTGGTCCACCAGCACACCCACTATCCATACTGGGGACCAGCAAACCATCAACCAGCATCCCATGTTGGGAACCAGCAAACCATCAACCAGCATCCCATGTTGAGGACCAGCAAACCATCAACCAGCATCCCATGTTGAGGACCAGCAAACCATCAACCAGCATCCCATGTTGAGGACAAGCAAACCATCAACCAGCATCCCGTGTTGGGAACCAGCAAACCATCAACCAGCATCCCGTGTTGGGAACCAGCAAACCATCAACCAGCTTTCCATGTTGAGGACCAGCAAACCAGCGACCAGCATCCCATGTTTAGGACCATCAAACCAGCGACCAGCAGCCCATGTTGGGGTCCAGCAAACCATCAACCAGCATCGCATGTTGGGGACCATCAAACCAGCGACCAGCATCCCATGTTGAGGACCAGCAAACCAGCGACCAGCATCCCATGTTGAGGACCAGCAAACCAGCGACCAGCATCCCATGTTGAGGACCAGCAAACCATCAACCAGCATCCAATGTTGGGGACCATCAAACCAGTGACCAGCATCCCATGTTGAGGACCAGCAAACCATCGACCAACATCCCATGTTGAGGACCAGCAAACCAGCGACCAGCATCCCATGTTTAGGACCAGCAAACCAGCGACAGGCATCCCATGTTGGGGACATCAAACCAGCGACCAGCAGCCCATGTTGGGGTCCAGCAAACCATCAACCAGCATCGCATGTTGGGGACCATCAAACCAGCGACCAGCATCCCATGTTGAGGACCAGCAAACCAGCGACCAGCATCCCATGTTTAGGACCATCAAACCAGCGACCAGCAGCCCATGTTGGGGTCCAGCAAACCATCAACCAGCATCGCATGTTGGGGACCATCAAACCAGCGACCAGCATCCCATGTTGAGGACCAGCAAACCAGCGACCAGCATCCCATGTTGAGGACCAGCAAACCAGCGACCAGCATCCCATGTTGAGGACCAGCAAACCATCAACCAGCATCCAATGTTGGGGACCATCAAACCAGTGACCAGCATCCCATGTTGAGGACCAGCAAACCATCGACCAACATCCCATGTTGAGGACCAGCAAACCAGCGACCAGCATCCCATGTTTAGGACCAGCAAACCAGCGACAGGCATCCCATGTTGGGGACATCAAACCAGCGACCAGCAGCCCATGTTGGGGTCCAGCAAACCATCAACCAGCATCGCATGTTGGGGACCATCAAACCAGCGACCAGCATCCCATGTTGAGGACCAGCAAACCAGCGACCAGCATCCCATGTTTAGGACCATCAAACCAGCGACCAGCAGCCCATGTTGGGGTCCAGCAAACCATCAACCAGCATCGCATGTTGGGGACCATCAAACCAGCGACCAGCATCCCATGTTGAGGACCAGCAAACCAGCGACCAGCATCCCATGTTGAGGACCAGCAAACCAGCGACCAGCATCCCATGTTGAGGACCAGCAAACCATCAACCAGCATCCAATGTTGGGGACCATCAAACCAGTGACCAGCATCCCATGTTGAGGACCAGCAAACCATCGACCAACATCCCATGTTGAGGACCAGCAAACCAGCGACCAGCATCCCATGTTTAGGACCAGCAAACCAGCGACAGGCATCCCATGTTGGGGACATCAAACCAGCGACCAGCAGCCCATGTTGGGGTCCAGCAAACCATCAACCAGCATCGCATGTTGGGGACCATCAAACCAGCGACCAGCATCCCATGTTGAGGACCAGCAAACCAGCGACCAGCATCCCATGTTGAGGACCAGCAAACCAGCGACCAGCATCCCATGTTGAGGACCAGCAAACCATCAACCAGCATCCAATGTTGGGGACCATCAAACCAGTGACCAGCATCCCATGTTGAGGACCAGCAAACCATCGACCAACATCCCATGTTGAGGACCAGCAAACCATCAGCCAGCATCCCATGTTGAGGACCAGCAAACCAGCGACCAGCATCCCATGTTGAGGACCAGCAAACCAGCGACCAGCATCCCATGTTGAGGACCAGCAAACCAGCGACCAGCATCCCATGTTGAGGACCAGCAAACCAGCGACCAGCATCCAATGTTGAGGACCAGCAAACCAGCGACCAGCATCCCATGTTGAGGACCAGCAAACCAGCGACCAGCATCCCATGTTGGGGACCATCAAACCAGCGACCAGCATCCCATGTTGAGGACCAGCAAACCATCAACCAACATCCCATGTTGAGGACCAGCAAACCATCAACCAGCATCCAATGTTGGGGACCAGCAAACCATCAACCAGCATCCCATGTTGAGGACCAGCAAACCATCAACCAGCATCCAATGTTGGGGACCATCAAACCATCAACCAGCATCCCATGTTGAGGACCAGCAAACCATCAACCAGCATCCCATGTTGAGGACCAGCAAACCATCAACCAGCATCCAATGTTGGGGACCAGCAAACCATCAACCTGCATCCCATGTTGAGGACCAGCAAACCATCAACCAGCATCCAATGTTGGGGACCAGCAAACCATCAACCAGCATCCCATGTTGAGGACCAGCAAACCATCAACCAGCATCCAATGTTGGGGACCATCAAACCAGCGACCAGCATCCCATGTTGAGGACCAGCAAACCAGCGACCAGCATCCCATGTTGAGGACCAGCAAACCAGCGACCAGCATCCAATGTTGAGGACCAGCAAACCAGCGACCAGCATCCCATGTTGAGGACCAGCAAACCAGCGACCAGCATCCCATGTTGGGGACCATCAAACCAGCGACCAGCATCCCATGTTGAGGACCAGCAAACCATCAACCAACATCCCATGTTGAGGACCAGCAAACCATCAACCAGCATCCAATGTTGGGGACCAGCAAACCATCAACCAGCATCCCATGTTGAGGACCAGCAAACCATCAACCAGCATCCAATGTTGGGGACCATCAAACCATCAACCAGCATCCCATGTTGAGGACCAGCAAACCATCAACCAGCATCCCATGTTGAGGACCAGCAAACCATCAACCAGCATCCAATGTTGGGGACCAGCAAACCATCAACCTGCATCCCATGTTGAGGACCAGCAAACCATCAACCAGCATCCAATGTTGGGGACCATCAAACCATCAACCAGCATCCCATGTTGAGGACCAGCAAACCATCAACCAGCATCCCATGTTGAGGACCAGCAAACCATCAACCAGCATCCAATGTTGGGGACCAGCAAACCATCAACCAGCATCCAATGTTGGGGACCATCAAACCAGCGACCAGCATCCCATGTTGAGGACCAGCAAACCATCAACCAGCATCCCATGTTGAGGACCAGCAAACCATCAACCAGCATCCAATGTTGGGGACCAGCAAACCATCAACCTGCATCCCATGTTGAGGACCAGCAAACCATCAACCAGCATCCAATGTTGGGGACCATCAAACCAGCGACCAGCATCCCATTTTGGGGTCCAGCAAACCATCAACCAGCATCCAATGTTGGGGACCATCAAACCAGCGACCAGCATCCCATGTTGAGGACCAGCAAACCATCAACCAGCATCCCATGTTGAGGACCAGCAAACCATCAACCAGCATCCCATGTTGAGGACCAGCAAACCATCAACCAGCATCCCATGTTGAGGACCAGCAAACCATCAACCAGCATCCAATGTTGGGGACCATCAAACCAGCGACCAGCATCCCATGTTGAGGACCATCAAACCATCAACCAGCATCCCATGTTGGGGACCATCAAACCATCAACCAGCATCCCATGTTGAGGACCAGCAAACCATCAGCCAGCATCCCATGTTGAGGACCAGCAAACGGGAGAGGATTTATGAATGGCAGTGAAGCGACACAACTGAAGCCTTGGGTCACGTGACAGTAACCACATGGCGGATGAAGTACGTCTGGAATTCATTCATACTACACACATTCATACTATCTAGAATGTGCTTTTTTAATGGTCGCAAAGCAAGAACAAATTCAAATGCAGTACCTACTCAGTGCTATTTCGGACGCAGCCGCACGCCTTCATCAGTTACTCTTTGCTTGCACAGCACTTTGCATTCTTGCCTTCAGTTGGAGTGAAGCAGATGAGGATGGACAGTCAAAGGAATGAGAAGCACCTCCTCGTGCTCCCTGATTACTGCTTTATCAGGTAATCAATCAAATTCATATTCCAGAATCAGTATTAAATGTGAGGAATGTAACCAATCTCCATTCAGTTTTTAGCCTGTTCCCACTGAAACACAATAGCCATGTCAGTTGCTTTCTCATAAACATGTGTGGTGTTGTGATATTTAAAGAGAAAGGTCTACACAATTTGAATCTGCAGTTTTAAAGAAATTGTCGTTGGAAAAACCTACGCTCTATTATTCTATAGGATAAATGAAGTTTCAGGAAACATGAGCTGAGATATAGTTTATATCAGGGGTGTCCAATCCTGCTTCTGGAGGGCCACTGTCCTGAAGAGTTTAGCTCCAGTCCCAATGAAACACACCTGTACCAGCTACTCAAGGTCTTACTAGGTGTTTCATTGGGATTGGGACTAAACTCTACAGGACAGCGACCCTCCAGGACCGACTTTGAAGACCCCTGTACTAATAACTTCCAGGCAGGTGTGTTGAGGCAAGCTGGAGCTAAACTCTGCAGGACAGTGGCCATCCAGGACCGACTTTGGCATAGTTCTAGTTAAGCTCAGAGGTGTTTATTCCTCCAGCACAGTAATCCTACAGACCTTGATTCGCTGGTTCTGGTGTGTTTAGTCAGGGCGATAAACTTGAATTGTCATAGCGCTTCCAATTGTTAATGTTAACTGTAGAAACCGCAGTGATATTGAAGCATTCATAGATTTACGATAGTGAGAGCGGTTTAAAATAGTGAATGATTTAGCTGAATGTGACTGTATGTCAACAGTATTGAGTAACGTCATGCTTTCTCTTTCTCTTTCAGAGAGCCCAAAGGAAAAGAGGCAGTAGGCTGATGTAAGCCAGATTTTTAAAACCTGAACCGTCGGACCACTTGTAGATAGGACTAATGAATTATATCTTTAAAGGTTATAGTGCTTTGGTCCTTTATGTCACACTTTTTAAAGAATGATCTTTTGTATCTCTTTGAATGTGTAAAACTATTAAATAAAAAAAAGTGACTCAACTGCTGGACAGGTGTCATTTTTTATATATTTTAAGTTTTTTTCCCCCCAAACTTTGCAATGGTCAGGAATTTGATTGACGTACCACTGAAGTGTAGTTGAAATATTAATGTTCAACATTAACTCTGGGTACATCCAATGGCAACATTATTTTTAGTTGACATTACATTCAAGTTTCATTTTCAATGTTTGTAAACTAAAGTAATTCCGAATCTGCGTAACATTGATTACCAATGATTGTTGTGACTTGTATAAAACATGTAAAAAAGCCTTAAAGTAATGCATCCAGAGCACACATAATTAAATTTACAGAAGTTTAAATCCACATCTACACAATACACACTTCCACTTTACCTGTAACCAGAGATAATAGATGTTCTTTGTTAACGATTAACTCAAAGTTTCGAGAACTGTCAAAGAATCAGCATTTACTTGCACGTGTCCTGCTCTGTGTGTAGATGCATTGGCTTTATTGGGATGTATTTGACTTGCAGAACGGGGCTTTTGCAGAACAAAGTGGTGATGCCCTGTCATTCGATGAGTGCATGCAGCTCCTGGCTGAGACTTTTCCACTAGATGAGCCGGCTGAGGTAATTGCGGGATATATATCGCCCATGTAACACCTCACACCTCTTGGCAACACAACACTTATACATGTCAGTGCACTTCAGTCTAATTGTCTCTCTCTCTCTTCTCTGTTGTCTGTGCAGCCAGCCCCGCCTTGCCTGGATGTCTCCGTTCCACCTTCAACAGATCTCATGATGCCCGCAGACATCCCAGCCTTTACCCAGAATCCTTTGCTGCCAGGCTCAATAGATCAAGCCTGGATGGAGTTGCTCTCACTCCCAGAGTTGCAGGTATGAGCCCTAAACCAGACCTCACCTAACACCCTGTCTAGGCAACACAATAAAAATGTATATTACATTGCGATTTAAAATACTCAGTTTCAAATAAACATACCGGCCAACAGGATCTCCAAGGTTAACATGCAATCTTAAAGGGATAATTTACTCAGACTTTGGTTCATCTTTGAAATGCGAATAAAGATATTTTTAATGAAACCTGAGAGACTGTCCTCCAAAAAAACCCTGACTCTATAGGTCGTTTTTCAAGCACCTTATTACAATCTTTATTTACATTTTAAAGTCATGCGCCTTCTAGCTGGCGTAAAAATAATGACAGTGTCGTGTTACATCTGTTGTCATGAAATCAATCAAAATGCGTGTTCATAAATGCAATGTGTGGACTTTTTACCACCATTTGTCATATTTCCATTTAGCGAAAATATTTTTTTATTAACAACTACTCCTACCCCGCCCTTAAACCTACCCAGTGATTTATAGTGCATATACACTTTATGAGCATGTGTTCCCTGGGATCGAACCCATGATTGCATGATCACATGATGTTGTATTTTGCAATGCTCTATCAATTGAGCTACGCAAAACCTGAAATATGACGCAAATAAAAGGAAACAAAGCATTCAAATAAAAGTGTCCTGTTGTCGATAGGGGCGCAACTTAAGTATATGCTCCTATGGGTCGTATTTCAGGGAAATATGCAAACGACCTATATAGGCATATTGGTTGGAGGACATGTTGCTTCCACATGATTTCCAGAGAGAGGCTGTACTCTGGTGTATACCAGCTGTGGTTTAGAAAGGTGCAAACAACCCTGTTACTGAGCAACACCCAAATGACCCTCTCTGAGCTCATGCTGTGGTCTGACAGGCAGCTTGGGATGTATACTTCATAAAGGTTTAAAGTTAAGGTCCTTTCATATGACTCACGTCAACATTACCCAATGCACTGAAGCATCAAGCTACATCGTTACCGAGCAGGTCAAGCGTAGAAACACTCAAAAGTTCAAGCAACTGTAACTCTGCCAGAAAATAGCCTGGTTTCCATTACAGATTTGCTGAAAACATTTGCGTTATTTTCTAAATGTCAATAAAAAACTGTTGTGAAGTGACGGTTTCCATAAACCGATGTTATGCGACTAGTCGTTCTAAAAATCATGGCATCAGATGTTGGTCGGTTTACGTATATAATCGCAGCCACCGCACTTACTATTATTTTTAATCGAAGGAGACGTAGGCGTGTTATCCAAACTTTATCCAAAGCCCCTTAAGGCCTGTGCACACCGGGACGATTATCGTGCGCTTATCGCCAGCGTTTATCGGCGCGTTTTTGTGTTCACACCCAAGCGATTTTCACTGGCGATGCGCCGAGTGAACGTGCAAATTCAGTAGATGGCGCTCCCGCTACACAAGGTGGAGCTGCGGCACTTTACGCTTAAGAACAGAGACAGTATTTACGCACTTGCCAAAACCATTCACACACTTTTTGCTAACTGGCAAGCAGCATTAGCAGCTCATCTTCTTCTTTGTCTACTTATTTCCTCTTCGTCGGATCAATGTGTGCTCGACAAGACCATTTTGTGCTTGAGCGCCACCAAGTGGTGTTTAACTGTAACTTCAGAAGCTCCAGCCACGTGAACAAAAGCGGCGATCTCATTGGTCAGCCAGTTTTTAACGTGCTGTGTCAAAACAAAAAAACTAACCCATGGCGTTTTTTTAAAAATTACACTATTACGCCTGCCGTTTTGCGCGTCGGTGTGAACCCTCACATTGGCGCCCTTTGTTTAGTCACGAGGAGTTAAATGTCGCATTAAACGCGCACGAAAATCGTCCCGGTGTGAACAGGCCTTTATACTTGGGAGCACCTCCTATGAGGCGTTTCTGGGAGGAACTGTGGATTCAGAATTTCTGGATGAACAGATCAACCTTTTTTGAGTTGTGTAATGCAGTAAGGCTTCTTGTAGCGACTGCTCCAGTTTCTACAAATAATGTCTCGTCATCTAAACATACCGCGCCATCTCTAATGAATGATCATGTGACTTTTACGTGCACCAGGTGACCTGTAAATGCGAAAAAAATAGCCCTAACCCTTTCCATAGCAGTTTTGCAAAATATTCCTTTTTCGTATTGTAAAAAACCACCTCATGCATGAAAACATAAAAGCATAAAACTTTTTTTGTGATATATGCGAGTTTTTGCGGAATTGACGCGTTTCCATTGGGCTTATTTTCAATTCATAATAGAGGAATGTGGATTTTACCGATAACTTCGCCGGCTAATGAATGCATAAGTGAACAGCTAAACTATCAATTAGATGATAACAATCATGATATTATACATTTGGATCGGCTTTGCGTGTATTTTTGTCACATTGTTTTAACCGCTTAAGGTACTAGTAATGCTAGCGCCCTCTCATGCTGTATTCACACCAAACGCGAATAGAGCGTCAGGAGCGAGTGATTTCAATGTTAAGTCAATGGAAAGGCGTGTTGACGCACGTCTGGAGGTCCTGCGGCTCGATAGACGCATTTTGCACGGCGCGATGGACGCGATTCCGCCTCATTCGCGCGTCCAGTTCGCACGAATGACGTGAATTGGATGTGAATTGAGCGTCTTGCGCGATATGCGCGTTATGCGCGAGTGGTGCTTTTTGTGCATTCACGCGTTTGAAGCGAATTCGCGTTTGACGCCCTTTAACGCGCGTCTATTTCGCTTCAAACGCTCAATTTATACGCGCGTCCAATTCACGCGCGAATGGATTCAAAATGTTCAAGCGTCAAACTAGACGTGGTAGACGCGATTTTGACGCTCTATTCGCATTTGGTGTGAATGCAGCATTAGACTTGACTGCAAACATAGGCTACTGCTGTTCTTTCAGCAAACTAGAGGGCGCTCACGTACTGTATGATGACAGTGGACCCTTCTCAGCCGCTCCAGCAACCCAGACGCAACCCGGAACAACTTTCGGCATGGGTTTTTTCCTATAACCGATATTAACCGATGAATCGGTTGACCTCTAATTCGTCATTTAAATGTGCGCAATTTGAAGGGTAATGGTAATGCAGCTATTGTGAAAGAGTGTAACAATGCTTTTATCCCAACTCGTACTGTAACCCGTTTGTCTCATATGAGTCTTCACATTGGATTATGGTGCTCATACTCTGTTCTTTTGTATTTTTTAGCAGTGTATCAACATGCAGATGCAGGAGACATTGAATATGGATGGATATATGAAACCTTCGGGAGAAGCACAGAACCCAAGCTACAGCCAATACCTGCCCGGGATGGACCATCTCTCGTCCGCCCAGACAGAGGGGTGTCCTCCTGAATACATCAACACCTATGACGGATCCTTCAACAATATGGTGTCGCCCAACCTCAGCCAGATGAGTCTGAACGTCCCGGACGTGGGAGCCGAGTTCAGACCGGAAGAATTCAACGAGCTGTTTTATCCCGAGATGGAGGCCAAAGTGAACAGCGTTCCTCTCGCATCCGACGGAGGAAATCTGGCCGAGATCGCCAGCGATCCTCCTGTAAACCCCATGGATCTGCAGAGCTTCTCGCCCGGAAACTTCAGCTCAGGAAACCCAGAAACTATAGGGGAATTCCCAGATTCTGATTCTGGCTTGTCGCTGGACTCCAGCCCTCGCATGAGCTCTCCGGGGAAGTCCCTGAATGGGGACGGATCCTTCGGTTTCAGCGACTCCGACTCCGAAGAGATGGACGGCAGTCCGGGAAGCACGGAGTCCGATTACGGCGAGATATTCCCGCTGGTTTACCTCAACGACGTAGCTCACGCATCTCTCTCGGAAAAGTCCTCCGCGGAGCAACAGGAGATGAAGGCGAAGAACCCAAAGACGGAGCCGGCGGAGGCCAGCGGCTACTCCAAACCTCCCTTCACCAAAGACAAGCAGAAGAAGCGCTCCGAGGCCCGGCTCTCCCGTGACGAGCAGAGGGCAAAAGCCTTGCAGATCCCGTTTACCGTGGACATGATCATCAATCTGCCCGTGGACGACTTCAACGAGATGATGTCCAAACACCAGCTCAACGATGCCCAACTGGCCCTCGTCAGGGACATCCGCCGGCGGGGCAAGAACAAGGTGGCGGCGCAAAACTGCCGCAAGCGGAAGCTGGAGAACATTGTGGGCCTGGAGTACGAGCTGGACTCGCTGAAGGAGGAGAAGGAGCGCCTGAAGAAGGAGAAGAGCGAACGCAGCACCAGTCTGAGAGAGATGAAGCAGCAGTTGAGCACCCTGTACCAAGAGGTCTTCGGGATGCTTCGGGACGAGCAGGGCAAGCCTTTCTCGCCCAACGAATTCTCCCTTCAGCACACCGCGGACGGCACGGTTTTCCTCGTTCCTCGCCTTAAAAAGACTCCCGTTAAGAACTAGCTCTGTTTTCTCTTCTCTCTCCTTCCACACTTGCTTCTGTTTTTTGGTACTGCTTTTCTCTTGCTCACACGGTGTCCTAACCAGGCATGACGCAATAAAGCGACAAAGGCTCGTCCTCCTAACCAGCCACAGGACAGTTGATCAGTCGATTGGCAGCTCTTTGAGCAGGACAGTGGTGGGTAGCTCCGCCCACGATGAAATCCCATTGGTCCAAAATGTTGCTGCACATGTAAACATCAAGTATGTTCTGATTTGGTGCAGTTTGGTTGCGTCAGTGTGTTTGTCCTAACTAGCAACAGGACAGTTTGTCAGTCAGTTGGCTTTTATTTGTGCAGCATTGGTCCAAAAATGAGCGACTGGTTAGGACACGGTGTAAGTTTTACGCAGAAGAAACAACTAAATAGGAGCGTATTTTGCTTATACGTTAACTGTTGAAATGGCAGAACTATTATATACGTTTTGCGTATTCTACTTTCCTAATATTCTTAATCTCTGTTGGATTTTGTACTCCTTTATATTTTCTCTGAGATTCTTTGACCTGTATGGTTTGTAAATACATTTATACTTTATTTGCTATTGAGATAGGAACAAATGTACTGTATATAAATAGATCACGTTTTAGTATGCTAAAAATGGTTGTGATCATTTGAAGTCTGCACTTATGTCAGTTTTTATATCTTGATTTACTATTCTATTGCTATTTTATCTCTTGACTTTATGGCTTTATATTAAATAAATATTTAAACCAGTGACGTCTTGAATGGAAGTTGGTTTGTGATGAGAATGGAGGAGGAAGTGGATATGTACAATAAGGCATAAGGAAGTCAAAATCGGTTACATATAAAATATCAAAAGAGGTGACCTATTTTTAGAGAACAATGTCACAACATGTCTACTACACGAGCAATACTGTTCAAAATGAAGACAGACAAGTATTGTGACAAGTAAAGGTGAAAAGTGAAAAATCACATTGTTTTGCGGATACCACGTGGTCTGGTATTTTATCAGATGTAGTGACATTATTCCAGTTTAACGGGTTAGTTCACCCAAAAAATTAAAATTAGCCCATGATTTACTCACCCTCAAGTCATCCTAAGTGTGATGACATTCTTCTTTCAGACAAACACAATCAGAGTTATATTACACATGTCCTGCTCTTCCAAGCTTTATAATGGCCCATAAAATAATTTATGATAGATAGATGCACTTTTATGATGGATAGATGCACTTTTATGATGGATAGATGCACTTTTATGATGGATAGATGCACTTTAATGATGGATAGATGCTCTTTTATGATGGATAGATGCTCTTTAATGATGGATAGATGCTCTTTTATGATGGATAGATGCACTTTAATGATGGATAGATGCACTTTTATGATGGATAGATGCTCTTTTATGATGGATAGATGCTCTTTTATGATGGATAGATGCACTTTAATGATGGATAGATGCACTTTTATGATGGATAGATGCACTTTAATGATGGATAGATGCACTTTTATGATGGATAGATGCTCTTTTATGATGGATAGATGCACTTTTATGATGAATAGATGCTCTTTTATGATGGATAGATGCACTTTAATGATGGATAGATGCTCTTTTATGATGGATAGATGCACTTTAATGATGGATAGATGCTCTTTTATGATGGATAGATGCACTTTAATGATGGATAGATGCACTTTTATGATGGATAGATGCTCTTTTATGATGGATAGATGCACTTTTATGATGAATAGATGCACTTTTATGATGGATAGATGCACTTTTATGATGGATAGATGCACTTTTATGATGGATAGATGCACTTTTATGATGGATAGATGCTCTTTTATGATGTATAGATGCACTTTTATGATGGATAGATGCTCTATTATGATGATAGATGCACTTTTATGATGGATAGATGCTCTTTTATGATGGATAGATGCTCTATTATGATGATAGATGCACTTTTATGATGGATAGATGCTCTTTTATGATGGATAGATGCACTTTTATGATGGATAGATGCACTTTTATGATGGATAGATGCTCTATTATGATGTATAGATGCACTTTTATGATGGATAGATGCTCTTTTATGATGGATAGATGCTCTATTATGATGATAGATGCACTTTTATGATGGATAGATGCTCTTTTATGATGGATAGATGCTCTTTTATGATGGATAGATGCTCTTTTATGATGGATAGATGCTCTATTATGATGATAGATGCACTTTTATGATGGATAGATGCTCTTTTATGATGGATAGATGCTCTATTATGATGATAGATGCACTTTTATGATGGATAGATGCACTTTTATGATGGATAGATGCACTTTTATGATGGATAGATGCTCTTTTATGATGGATAGATGCTCTTTTATGATGGATAGATGCTCTTTTATGATGGATAGATGCTCTATTATGATGTATAGATGCACTTTTATGATGGATAGATGCACTTTTATGATGGATAGATGCTCTTTTATGATGGATAGATGCTCTTTTATGATGGATAGATGCTCTTTTATGATGGATAGATGCTCTATTATGATGTATAGATGCACTTTTATGATGGATAGATGCTCTTTTATGATGATAGATGCTCTTTTATGATGGATAGATGCACTTTTATGATGGATAGATGCTCTTTTATGATGGATAGATGCTCTTTTATGATGGATAGATGCTCTTTTATGATGGATAGATGCTCTATTATGATGTATAGATGCACTTTTATGATGGATAGATGCTCTATTATGATGTATAGATGCACTTTTATGATGGATAGATGCACTTTTATGATGTATAGATGCACTTTTATGATGGATAGATGCACTTTTATGATGTATAGATGCACTTTTATGATGGATAGATGCTCTATTATGATGATAGATGCACTTTTATGATGGATAGATGCACTTTTATGATGTATAGATGCACTTTTATGATGGATAGATGCACTTTTATGATGTATAGATGCACTTTTATGATGGATAGATGCTCTATTATGATGATAGATGCACTTTTATGATGGACAGATGCTCTTTTATGATGTATAGATGCACTTTTATGATGGATAGATGCTCTTTTATGATGGATAGATGCTCTATTATGATGATAGATGTACATTTATGATGGATAGATGCACTTTTATGATGGATAGATGCTCTTTTATGATGGATAGATGTACATTTATGATGGATAGATGCACTTTTATGATGGATAGATGCACTTTTATGATGATAGATGCACTTTTATGATGATAGATGCACTTTTATGATGGATAGATGCTCTTTTATGATGGATAGATGCTCTTTTATGATGGATAGATGCTCTTTTATGATGGATAGATGCACTTTTATGATGGATGTACATTTATGATGATAGATGCACTTTTATGATGGATAGATGCACTTTTATGATGGATAGATGCACTTTTATGATGATAGATGCACTTTTATGATGATAGATGCACTTTTATGATGGATAGATGTACATTTATGATGGACAGATGCACTTTTATGATGGACAGATGCTCTTTTATGATGGATAGATGTACATTTATGATGGATAGATGCACTTTTATGATGGACAGATGCTCTTTTATGATGGATAGATGCACTTTTATGATGGATAGATGCTCTTTTATGATGGATAGATGCACTTTTATGATGGATAGATGCTCTTTTATGATGGATAGATGCACTTTTATGATGGATAGATGCACTTTTATGATGGATAGATGCTCTTTTATGATGGATAGATGCACTTTTATGATGGATAGATGCACTTTTATGATGGATAGATGTACATTTATGATGGATAGATGCACTTTTATGATGGATAGATGCTCTTTTATGATGGATAGATGCACTTTTATGATGGAAAGATGCACTTTTATGATGGATAGATGCTCTTTTATGATGGAAAGATGTACTTTTATGATGGAAAGATGCTCTTTTATGATGGAAAGATGCACTTTTATGATGGATAGATGCACTTTTATGATGGATAGATGCACTTTTATGATGGATAGATGCTCTTTTATGATGGATAGATGCACTTTTATGATGGATAGATGCACTTTTATGATGGATAGATGTACATTTATGATGGATAGATGCACTTTTATGATGGATAGATGTACATTTATGATGGATAGATGCACTTTTATGATGGATAGATGCTCTTTTATGATGGATAGATGTACATTTATGATGGATAGATGCACTTTTATGATGGATAGATGCTCTTTTATGATGGATAGATGCACTTTTATGATGATAGATGCACTTTTATGATGGATAGATGCTCTATTATGATGATAGATGCACTTTTATGATGGATAGATGCACTTTTATGATGGATAGATGCACTTTTATGATGATAGATGCACTTTTATGATGGATAGATGCTCTATTATGATGATAGATGCACTTTTATGATGGATAGATGCACTTTTATGATGGACAGATGCTCTTTTATGATGGATAGATGCACTTTTATGATGGACAGATGCACTTTTATGATGGATAGATGCACTTTTATGATGATAGATGCACTTTTATGACGGATAGATGCTCTATTATGATGATAGATGCACTTTTATGATGGACAGATGCACCTTTATGGAATTCAAAAACGACACAACCATTCACTGCCATTATAAAGCTTGGAAGAGCAGGACATGTTTAATATAACTCTAATTGTGTTCGTCTGAAAGAAGAATGTCATAAACACCTATGATGACTCGAGGGAGAGTAAATCATGGGCTAATTTAATTCTTTGGGTGAACTATCCCTTTAAGTGTCCAAACATTTTTTGAGGCCGCTGTATATTATACGCCATGACATCATAATCCATCAGGAGAAGGTTTTGAGCTCAAATTGTTAGTTTTCTTGGAAACAGACTTTATATTTTGGCTCACCACCAACACTGCCGAACTTTACACGCTCACAACATCTACCATGATTCTTGAGATTTAACAAAACCATAAGCCTTTGCGGGTGAAAGGCCATTTTCTGGCCACAGGTCTCCAGTGTTATGCAACAGATCTGGATGGTTTGGCGGCGTCCCGCCTTCACTAAAGCCGCGCTGGACCAAGTGCAGTTGTTTCACCCCCACAAACCACCTTTGCACACACCAAGCCCTCTTATTTGCACACTACAGTGCTTCTCCATTGTCAGCAAGTCACGCAACACAAACAGGGCCAACCTGTTCAAAGACCCGTATTTACACGTCACAATGCGGGATCTTTTTCCTACAGCTTAATGCACGTCTTCTGGGTGGTGATAAATGTTCAACTGAATGCTTTTGTTCTCATGACACTTGAACTCTTGTGACAGCATTAAATGTGTTCTCTAGTCAACAGACTCATCCTGGAGCCCATGAGGCCTTAATGATTGATTTTTTCAAATCGGTCTGTTTATTAAATGTTGGATTTCTTCAGTTTCAAGCCATCCGCGTGCGAGCATGTGACCTATGAAGGGCAACTGTGTCTTACTCATTTACCCATGGTCATGACCTTGATTCAGGGGTCAGGGGAACAAAGTCCCCATGACGGGTTTGGGAGACAGATAAGCACTGCATTCACACAAAAACAACACAGAAAATTAAACATTCTCAGGGCGTTTCAAATGAGTTTATTAAACAGTCAGCATTCGGAAATGCACATATTCATTACGACATTATGAGTGATGTTTTAAGACTAGAAAACTTAGTGTGTGAATATACAGTACCGGATGAAAGTTTGGATTTCTGATGTTTCTGAAAATAACGGGAAAAATCTGTAATATTGTGAAATATTATTACAATTTAAAATAACATCATATATAGCATCATTACTCCAGTCTTCAGTGTCACATGATCCTTCAGAAATCATTCTGATATGAGGATTATTATTAATTTTGCAAACTTTTCATCAGCATTTATTGTAAAGATATTAGATCTTAGAAATCTTTACTGCTACTTATCATCAAATATCACATCTGTGCTGAATAAACATATTCAATTCTTTCAAAAAAATAAAAAAAATGACCCCAAACTTGTGAAGGGTAGTGTTTATTGTTACAAAAGATGATTTTTTTACATTTCATTCAAAGAATCCTGGAAAAAGTATCACATGGTATAAAGAAATATTTTCAACATTGATAATAACTCCTCATATCTGAATGATTTCTGAAGGATCATGTGACACTGAAGACTGGAGTAATGATGCTGGAAATAAATAAATGACATTTTACTGTATATTCACATAGAAAACCCGTTATATTACATTAGAATATTTCACTATTTTTTCTGTATTTTTATCAATAAAATGCAGGCTTGATTAGCATCAGACTTCTTTCAAAAACCATAAAAATAGTAATGCTTCCAAACTTTTGACCGGTACTGTATATGTATTTACCCTGAATAACAAAACATCCTCACACACAAAAAATACACAGTACACGGTCATGGTATAGACATCTGGCGGCGGTGCGTAACAATAATTGGCAACATACTACAAAAATGTTCACAGTTGATGGAAGCTCCTGTGGAGTGATTAAGATCAGGAACGTCTTTCCTGCAGGTGAATGAATGTCCTCACTAAATCAAGTCTGGGTCACATTCCACCCCCTGATCAATCTACTGTACGCTGCAGACTTCAGATCGACTCTGAATGAACTGCGGTCACATTGACCCTCGTGTGGTGAAACTCAAAGACTAAATGCTACAAGATTAGTCAAATCTCAGTGAGCTTTCGGTGTCTACTCCACTTTTAATAGTGTAGGGATGTAGGAAGCACTTGAACTCACTTTCAAACGTCACACATTTCTCTTCAAGCCGTGGTGAAATCTGCATGAGGAATGTGTCGTCATTGGTGAGGATTCCTACTGACACGACTGGATTTCACACACACAAATTCACTGAACAACGGTCAATGTGACCGCACCTTCATAGACTATTGTATTTAGCATAAGTTGATAGCAACACTACATGTAAATACATATTTTGTATATTTATAATATATTAGAATAATTAGTTTCACACTACAGTAAATTTGACTTTTTTGCATTATGGTAATGAGAACTGTCATGTTGCAAAAAAAAAAAAAATGGCGTAATGAGCCATTTATTTTTCTTTATTCACAATATAATTTGATATACAGTGCTGGTCAAAAGTTTGGAAACTTTACTATTTTTTATGTTTTTGAAAGACGTCTCTTCTGCTCATCAAGCCTGCGTTTATTTGATAAAAAATACAGGAAAAAAAAGTAAAATTGTCACAATTTAAAACAGCTGTTTGTGTGAATATACAGTAAAGGCGTGGTTGATTATGATTTGACTTGTTTAACTTTAGTTAGTGTGTGATGTCGCTGTTTGAGCAGAAACAACATCTGCAAAGTTACAACGCTCAAAGCTCAAAGCAAAGGGAGATATTTTCTTTTACAGAAATCACTTTTTAAGAACTACAACAAACGGCTGGTAGGGACTACAATGAGCTTATTCACGGGTTAGTGACATCACTAACCCTAACATTTACATAAACCCCGCCCCCGGGAACATGTTGAGAAGAGGAAGAGTAGTCGAGCACATTTGGGAGTCGCTCAATCCGTCTTTCACATTTATAGCAATACAGTACGAACACAAACGCTGTAGCATGACATAAAGCAAGACGACAACATGAGTTATAACCGTAATTAAACTAAACTACACCTGTTCTCTCTTCATCAGCAGATATTCTCTGTGCATCCTACAGCAGTTTATAGATTATCATGACAGAATAGGCTAATCAATGACTTGAAGATTAACTCATAAATTCATCAACTCTCCATTCAGAAACGTCCCGTCTCATTCTACATGTTGTCTCTTCTTCTCGAGTCTCTCCATCATTGTCCGACCGGTTTGAACATAAAAGTCTGAACAGTTTCTGATATTTTCAGTGTGTGTCTGCGTGAGGTCATCAGAGCTGCTAACATGAGCTCTTGAAGCTCCGCCCTCTTCTAGAAGGAGCAGCAGCTCATTTGCATTTAAAGGGACACACACAAAAACGGC
This sequence comes from Gobio gobio, assembly GCF_949357685.1. Taxonomy (NCBI): domain Eukaryota; kingdom Metazoa; phylum Chordata; class Actinopteri; order Cypriniformes; family Gobionidae; genus Gobio; species Gobio gobio. Next base: position 9,415,159 of record NC_137103.1, read on the forward strand.
ACGGGACATCAGAGACTTATTTTACATCTTGTAAAAAGGGGCATTATAGGACACCTTTAAAGTGTAATGTATTCCTGTGATCAAAGCTGTATTTTCAGCATCATTACTCCAGTCTTCAGTGTCACATGACCCTTCAGAAATCATTCTCATATGAGGATTATTATCAATGTTGGACACATTTGTGCTGCTTAATTTTTTTTGGAACCTGTGATACTTTCTTTCAAGATTCATTGATGACTAAATATAAATCTTGACTAGCACTTTTTTTTATTAATTTAACATCCTTACTGAATAAAAGTATTAATTTCTTTCAATTAAAAGAAAAAGAAAATGACTGACCCCAAACTTTTGAACAGTAATGTATATAGTGAAGATTTATATTTTAAATAAATGCTGTTCTTTTATCCCATCAATGAAAAGTATCACTGGTTATAAAAAATATTCAGTTTCCAAGATTAATAATAATCCTCATATGAGAATGATTTCTGAAGGATCATGTGACTCTGAAGACTGGAGTAATGATGCTGAAAATACAGCTTTGATCACAGAATACATTACATTTATAATATAGAAAACAGTTATTTTAATATTGTAATGATATTTCACAATATTACAGTTTTTTTTCTGTGTTTTTGATCAAATAAATGCAGACTTGAGGAGCAAAAGCGACTTCTTTCAAATCATAAAAAATACTAAATGTGTCCAGCCTTTTGACCGGTACTGTATATCATATTAAATCGTGGTTTTTCTTCCATCGATTGTAAGGTGAAATGAGAGCCGGACATATCAGCAGCAGCAGTTTCTGAATCTCTGGGCGTGACTCTACGGGAGGATATCTTTACCTTTAACAAACCCACATGTATCTTGCACGTCTTAATCTTACCCATTTGGACCGGTCGCTGAAAAGACTTTCAGCCACTTACTGTAGACCGGGCGGCGCTTTCCCATCTGTAAATTAAGCAGAAGAGTTACTCTTACCTGCTCCTACGCCTCTTTCTTCCTCGTCTTCTGTCTGCCTCAAACCCTCATCCCCACTGGCCTTCCTCCTGTCCCAAACAGACGCTAGACACACTGGCTCCTGGTCCAGTGGAGGCTGTGGTCAGATCTCTACCAGCGCCACACAGCTGCACTCGCTTTCACACTCAATGACGCACTAAACTTCATTCGTACTAGCACACAACTTTATTTCAACTGATGGTCAAAATAGACTTCGGTCTTTACAGGTTTAACATGTTACATGCCCTCAGATCTGATCAAGTCTACTCTGTTCATCATTCAGAGATAAACAACACATATGCTCACAATATATAAAAATACACGTGACACTGTCTTCAAATCAAGAAAATAAAAAGCCCTCCAAATGAAATACTCAAGGCCACAAAATATTGCATACTCACAACATGTTACTTTGAACTACTCTGACGACAGTGTTGGATAACATAATATTTTTTCACTCTCAAAAAACGCTCACAAAAATCACAAGGGATTGAGGGCGAGTGAAAAGCACAAAGGAAATGCAGCAGTAAGGAATGTACAGTACACACGCTAACTAACGCACGCTACTCTCTGCTGCGGTAAGAGCTAGAACTGGCAGATCTTTCTCAGTAATCTTTCCTTTCCTTCCCACTCCTCTCATCTCTCCTCACCACCACCACCACCACCTAACTCTGGATCTGAAGCCTGTTGAACAGACACACGGTAAAACATCACAAGTCATCATCCTGCGTTACACTTCTGTGGAGTCTGTCGCTGCGTCCGAATACGCCTGCTTCCGTACTGTATAGTAGGCCAAAGACGGGCTGTGGGCCGCAGTCATAACCGAATTTACTGTATAACGCCCAATGTGTCACTTTTTTGATTAATAAATCAAAAGCCGGTCAGTACACTTGAATCAAATCGTGAATATTAAACCGCAAAAACTGACTGAATGTGAATCGTGCATGTTCTGCGTGACTCTGAGGAAAACTATCGTCATATCAGAAACACACAGAAACTCAAAAAGGTCTTCACGTCAAAATAAGAGTTTGATGAAGAAATTGTGACATACATCCCAATGTAATAATAATACTAACATTAATAATACATTATCATTAAAACGTAATTTTTTTTAGGATTAAATCACAATTTTTCTTCCATGTTTTCATTTTAACAGTAAAGCTGTTGTCCAGCACTTTGTTGACAAAAATGTTTTTATTTTGTATGATTAAAAAATAAATCTAAAAAAACAAATACAATAAAAAAAATTAACGTTTTATGCCTTAATTTGATTTGCAAGAAAAATTTAAATTAGGGCTGTCAAAAGATTAATCGCGATTAATCGCATCCAAAATAAAAGTTTGTGTTTACATAATATATGTGTGTGTGCTCTGTTAATTATTATTTATATATAAATACACACACATTCATGTATATATTTAAGAAATATTTGCATGTATATACATTTATATAATCTATAATATATATAAATATAAATGTTATATATATAAAAAATTTATTTTTTTCTTAAATATATACATGCTTGTGTGTGTATTTATATATAAATAATAATTAACAGAGTACACACACATCAGTGATGCGCGGGTCAATGTATAAACAACCCGCACCCGACCGACGTTTTCAACTAACCCGCCCGCAACTCGGACCGCAAAAAAAAAGAAGAAAATATTGTACCCGACCCGCATTTTTTAAAAGTAGTAAATGCTCATCGTAGCTCATTGGGCCATTGAGAAAATGTTTCAGGCCCTGGCGTGGTGTGCTCAGAGGTGCAGCAGCGAGAGCAGGAAGTTCTTGAGGCGGCCCATCATTTTCCATTTCAGCTCCAGATGCATATTATTGATGAACGCGATGTTTATGTTTCGACCCGGCTTGAAGAATTCATCAGCCCACATTTGGAAAACATTTGGAAAAGTGTGAAAGCCCTTAGGAGCGCAAACTGTTATTTTTCTGAATGCTGTATGATATAGCCTAGTGTTATGTAATACAGGCTTGATTTATTCATTTATTTCGTTTAATTTTCTTAACAATTAAGATGCTGCATGTGTTTATCCAGTCTAATCGAAGTGTGCGTCTCTCCCCCGACTTTCCCAACAAAAATCCCGCCCCCTCTCAGAAAATACATAAAACTGACTTTAAATGCGTTTAAAAGTAGCCTATTAAAATGGTACAATGGCATTGCTCAGCTCAACGTTTTGGGAAATCGGGCATTTTGTCCCGCGTCAGCATTTATTCAAAAGTTAATAACGCTCAACATTCAAAAGGTAAATAAGGATTTATTGACGATCCGACCGACCGTGACCCGAATATCATTAAAAATATTTTTGGATGACTCGTAACCGCGGGTAACCGCGGGTGGCCGCGGGCACCCGCTCATTTTGGATCAACCCGCGCATCACTGACACACATATATTATGTAAACACAAACTTTTATTTTGGATGCGATTAATCTTTTGACAGCCCTAATTTAAATACAAAACAGTATTTTTTTGGGGGGGTGGTAAATAGAAATACATAGAGAAATAAATAGAAATACAAAAATAAAATAATCATTTAGTTGTTTTATGAATATTAATTAAGACACTTTTTTCATTATTAACCATTAAAATTGAATCCATAAAACAGAAAACATAGAATTTGGTAAAAATAAAACGGAATTTGAGAGGGGAAAAAAACATTTCACAGGGCCTGTTATAAATAAATAAATTATTGTTCAAATGTATCATTTTCATGAATTCAATTAAGTACAAATTGTTTTTGATTGCTAACATTTAATTTAACCATTATTCATATATTATTCATAATATAAAAAAATTAGGGCTGTCAAAAGATTAATCGCGATTAATCGCATCCAAACTAAAAGTTTGTGTTTACATAATATATGTGTGTGTACTCTGTTAATTATTATTTATATATAAATACACACACAAGCATGTATATATTTAAGAAAAAAATATTATTTTTTATATATAAAACATTTATATTTATATATATTATAGATTATATAAATGTATATACAGTATATACATGCAAATATTAAATATATACATGAATGTTTGTGTATTTATATATAAATAATAATTAACAGAGTACACACACATATATTATGTAAACACAAACTTTTATTTTGGATGCGATTAATCGCGATTAATCTTTTGACAGCCCTAAAAAAATATTGGAATCCAGAAAAATGTACAGGAAAAAATGCATTTGGAAAAAATAAACGGATTTCATATGACCCTTAGGCCGCATGTCCACCAAAGCGTTAGCCGGCTGAAAACATCTGGCTGTGGGCGCTTGAGAGCGTTTTGGCAGCGTTTTTTTGTTTGGTTTTTTTTTTGGTCTGTTGTTTTTTCAGTTGAGACTGTTTGCTTGCTATGATACGGAATATCTGCGGAAGTGTTACTAGTATCTCATTTCACAGATAGTTTGTTTCTGTATTGATTCTATATAAAAATGCAGATACAATGTCAAGTATTTGCTCTGGCTCTTGTTTAAAATTATTTTGTTATGTTATTATTCTGCTTGTTTTCATCTGTTGCCGTTGTACATGCAGAATGTGGCGGTTGGTTGGTGTTGTATTTGTCCCGCCTTTCCTCCACTGTGATTGGACGGCTGGGTGAAAAGTGACAGTGATGAGCACTGCATTTTACTCAAAGTTGAACATTCCTCAACTCTCGGCGACCAGTAAAAAAAAATACTCGCTCAACACCTCATCGCGCTCATGGCGTTTTAAAAACGCGCCGCTCCCATTGAAAACAATTGAATACGCCAGCCAGCCACGAGAAAAAACGCTTTGGTGGACACACGGCCTCAGTCTTTTTGAAAAACAGTAGGTGAAAAGTCCCCGGATGACCTTCTACTGCAGAATCTCAAAGGAAGTGCGCATTCGATGGACACTTTACCATCCCATGAGGCCACGGGAGAGGATTTATGAGGTCACATGATAATGACAGATGAAGTACGTTGACTTTAGGGCTGTAACGATTTGCCCAAAAATAAAAACCTCGATTAATTGAACATTTGACCTCGATTACGATTAATGAACGATTATTTTGCTTCTTCTTTTTTTGCTCTCATAAGGTTTTTGAGTAAGTTCACTGATAAGGTTTGTACTGTAAATATGTTCTACTATTAAAGGTGGATTTTTTTTTTCTAATGAAAAAGTGCATTTCTTTGTTATTTTAAAATACTTGAAGGAAACGGTTCACTTTCAGCAGTTATTGTCTATGGGGCAGATTTCCGCTTGTTGTACATTAGATACAGATAAATTAACACAGTAGGCCTATATTACATTTATTTGAATGCATTAATGAGAGAGTGATTGTGTGTGTGAATTACTCATACCGTCTCTATTCATTATGAAGCTGTGGTTTGTACTTACTTCAAAGGTATTAAAATGTATGACTATAACAGTTGAGTTTCTAAGCTACTTTAGTGACTTTACTTTAGTCACAGGACAGCATTGAGACTGCGTTTCTGCGCGCGATCTTCGCGTGATGTGCGAGCTTGTGTCTGAGTGTTCATTTGTCACAATATGTCAGGCATTAGTTCAACATAATACACATCTGATGGCCGAAACTCGCTTTAATGTTCAAACTGGCAGGGCTTAAACCACATACAAATGACAAAGCTTTGAGAGGATGCAGGTGAAAGATCTGCCTTCAGGGCGCGCGCGTTGTCAGAGACGCGATCGGCTCGGCTCTGTGTCACAGACAGAAGCTGAGCACTGAACGGAGAAGTTTTCCGTATTGTTGTTTTTGAATAGTGCACAATCGCTTGAAATGTTGAAACTGGCAAGCCTTTAAACGCATGTACTTGACAAACTTTATGAGCATGAAAGTGAAAGCGATCTGGCTTCGGGGCTTGCGCGCGCCGTCTGTGTGCGTGTCAGTGCGTAGTAGGCTATAAGAAGAATGGCAATTAACTGACCTGTATTTAAACTGTGTAAAACATGCAGTGACTATAGTGATTCTGGGCATCTATAAACACAGATAACCGCTCCTGCATCTCTGTGTGCCTGCAAACTGCACTTGATGTGACTGACGGGGCGGAGTCACGTGAAAACCGAAATAACCGACATGGGAAAAATACGTCGGTTAGAGGTTCTGAATGTCGGTTTCGGTTATTTTTCGATTAATCGTACAGCCCTAGTTGACTTTAATTCATACTACACACATTCATACTATAGAGAACACACTTTTATCACGGTCGCGAAGTACGTTCCAAACCAAACGCAGCACCTACTATACAGTATGTGATTTCGGACGCAGCATGTGTCAGCGCTGAACTTACCACAGACCAGCTAATGTGTTAATATCTCCTGGAGTTATTATAACCCCCGCCTCCGCCACCAGAGCCATATCCACCTGGACACAACAACACAGGATCAGGCTTCAGTGCAGCCGATTCACCTCTGGTGTGGCCTGCTGTGCGCCGGCCTTTCTTTACCTCCGTAAGGTCCTGAGTTCCTTCCTCCAAAGTTATTTCCCTTCATCGGGCCGTAGTTGGACTGTTGTCCTCCGTAATTCCCGAAATCATTGTAATTTCCTCCTCCTCCACCTCCGCTGCCTCCACTACCACCACCACCAAAGTTCCCTGTGGAGCAGGTACAAACTCAGCATAACTAATCTAAACAAGCCACAATTAGGATGACTTCAATACACATTTATTCTTCTACCACATCTATAAAAAAGTTTTGTCTTTGTAATCTTTAGTCAAAATATAACCACACGTTTTCCATTTTTTGGATGACATCACTGAGCCCTCTTGTTTAGCCCCTCCCCTCCGGCCACCCGTCAAGTATTTGTCTTGGCTGAAACGACAATGTACCTCCAAAATTCCTGCCATTGTTGTAGTTGTCATATCCTCCAAAGCCGCCTCCGCCTTGGTTACCGTATCCAGGGCCTCCACCGTACCCCCCACGGCCCCCCCCTCCACAGCCAGGACTCCCTCCATAGTTATTCCCTGCCACCGCAAACACAAGCAGAAACATTTCACTCTGGCCTTCTGGGAATGTAACTGATCGGCTGACTGTGATAAGTCAGCACTTGATTTGGATTGAGACTTCATTTGCACCACTTCTTGGGTGCTTATTTTTTGGGTTGTTATGTTTTTTGGACGTCTTCCTTTTCAACCATGAGGTCTTCAAACTTATTGGACAGTTGGTTAGTTTGCTGATGCCCTTGTTTTTGATCAGGTGTGAAGATTTGTTATGTATATCTACACTGCCCGGCCAAAAAAAAAAAAAAAAAATCGCTGCTTGGAGTCAAAGATTGGACCATTATTGTGTTTCTAGCATGTTATGTGTTTGGAAACAGCTCTTTTAACCCTAATTGATGAGTGTGTAGCTTTTCATGTCTTAAACAACCATGTAGGAAGGCCATATTCCAGGATGACTGTCAATATTCATCAAATTGTCATTTTCACACATGAATCCAGAGCTTAAATTCACTGAAAGTCTTTGGGATGTGCTGGAGGAGACTTTACAGAGTGCTGGACTCTTGCATTGACAATACAAGATCTGGACCAAAAACTGATGCATCTCCTGATGGAAAAACATTCAAGAGATGCATCACTTTTTGTTCAATATCTTGTATTGCCAATGCAAGAGTCAGTTAGGGTTAGAAGATCTGTTGGGGCTTTCCCACTGGGCACCAGGGCTTGACATTAACAGCCGCCATTTGCGGGTGGATTTCAGCTGTGGCGTGTCACACAGTCACTCCCACGAGCCACTTTGTATTGTAGTTTTCTCATAAGCCATCTGTTATAATCACGCTGTGCATTATAACCAATCACACGGGATTCTGTTGAGCTTATGAATATAATGTCCAATAATGAGAGGCGTTCAGATTAGTCGTCGCTGAAACGCCAGAGTTTTGTTCACTCACTGAAATCTGCGCTCTCATCATAAACAACACAGCAGAGATGCGTGTGCGATGCTCGCAGGAGATTCATTCATCATACAGTTAACGACTGTTTTTCTTGTCTTTCAGCAGCGAAAATAGTGTCAAACAAAGATCACAGCCGAACCACCATCTGAGGTGACTGGCATAAAGTTGGCTTGACGTTGGACTTTCGATATTTTCGTGAATTTAGGGACCGTCTCTAAAGTTACACATGAAAATATGGACATGTATTTCACTAGCTAGCTACAGTATGGGCTCATAGACACAATATGTGCTAGATTTAAATATGTCAAAGCTGATTGAACACTGGATGAAAATACTGCTTGAGAATTAATTATATTTACACCAAAAAAATCTGTTAGTGTTTCTTTGTCTAGATTAGAGCTCTACACAGAACCTTATCAGAGCTAAATAGGCCTATTTGATGATCTGTCATGTTATATATTTCATGTAGACTTGATTTGGGTGTGAACAGTGGTCATTTACATATAGACAACAACATTGTGGCCAGTGAAAATGCTGTGGTTAGTAACTTTGGAAAACCACTAGCCACAGTGGCCGGTGAGCAAAAATGTTAATGTCAAGCCCTGATGGGCACGTTTGCTGCGGTCAGGAGAGTTAGTAGATTAACATCGGTGGACTTGAACTTGGAAAAATGTTGTGTACTGACGTCTTTCCGTGGTTGAAACAACATTTCTTTTAGTGTTCATTCATGTTTATTTCATGCTTATCAATGAACTAGAAGGAAGAGATGATCGGTTCACGAGCTGCTTGCAAACAGACTCTTTTGAGGACTGCCAATCATCTGCTGCCCTGATTGCACTGAATAGGCCCTACATCATAATTGGCTAAAACAGATGTGCAGGTTACTTTTGCGCACCCGAGTCCGTGTTGCTTTAACACTCACGTGAATCGTGGCACAGTTCGAGTGCAACCGAACTCAGAGCACCTGCTCCCGGTAGTCTCAGGTTCGGTACCCAGGGCGAACCGTGTTTATATACGGTTTCAAACTAAACTGCCAGTGTAAAAGCTCCCTAAAGCAACTTATTTTTGGCCGGGCAGAATAAAATCCCATGATATTCTTGTTCTTCTTTCTGTATCACTTTATAACCGCTTTAGAAATGTTCTTATCTGCTTTTTCATACACCGATCTTTTGATTAATCAAGAACAGCCATATCAAAAATTGTTTTTGCATAAACTTCGCCACTATGTTAAGACTGCAGTTAACACACGGGCAATCATTCTTACTGTTCCAATTCAAACTAAACCGATCTACCTTTTTATGTAACTGACTTTAAAAAGTTTAAGCAGTTTATGCAACCGGTCACAGGTCAACATTGGTGCAAATCTGCCACAAATCAACAGCACGCTTTCTGCAAATAAACAGGTGTCACATGTTCCACTTGGACTTTTATTGTTACTTTGTATTGGGTTGTTTCCTGTTTTCGGTTGCCATTTTGTAGTCCTGCAGTAGTTTTGCTGTTGATCAGGTCATTATCGTTCCAGGTATTTCTAGTTTCCTCATTAGGCCTCGTTTATAAACACACCAATGGTTTCCTCTGTGTTATCCCTGTCTTGTATTTGTTCCGTGTTTCTGTTCCTGGTTTTTGGTCATGCTCATATTTCGTGTTTTTGTTTCATTTAAGTTACCCGTTTCCTGGCTTTTTGTTTTGTTCCTTTCACTTACTAAAACCCTTGCACTTTGAGCCATAGCTTCAGCCTGCCTTCCTGTTTGTTATCAAAGTTATCATGCATTTTGATCTTGTAATTATCATGTTACTGTCCCCACCAAATCCGTTGTATCCATCTCCTCCGTAGCCACTCCGGCCTCCTCCATACCCTCCTGTAAAAGATACAGGGTACAGTGTGTTTAGCACAGCGTTATTCACACCTGAGGCGATGCTCAACACACTGACACACACGCAGGATCAGATGCACAGTATCACATGTCATCTTACCTCTGCCAAAGTTGTCACCTCCGAAGTTTCCTCCTCTACCCATGAAATTCTCCCCACCTCCACCTCCACCTCCACCTCCACCGCGATCTGAGAACGGATCCCAAACAGCACATCGCACATATATATAATATGAACAATAACCACATGCAATGCTGTGAATATTACAGTAACAAACTTATTATGAACGCATGTCTATTGGAGAATCAGGAGAGGAAGTTACTTACATCTCTGATTAGACGCAGCCTGCATCTCCTGCTTTGGAAGGGCTTTTCTTACTTCACAGTTATGAGAGTTGATTGTGTGGTATTTTTGTGCTGATGAAAAAGGAAAAATCATTTTGAAAAAGCAAGCTCAGCTACTGTATAAAACCAAAAGCATTTCTTGCCATAATATGGGTAGTTGACACTGAACTTTTATACAGTTGTGGCCAAAATAATCCACCTACAAGTTCGATTAAACAATCAGAATATGAAGACAATATTCTAGACTTTTTAAATAATTTAAATATGAGAGAAGAACAAAACACTAAACTTGATATTTATCTGATAAAATTATTAGCAAAAAGCTACAGGTTTTATTTTACCATGCAAAACAACAACAACAAATGCATAGAAAAACAAAAAGCTCAAACATTGACTACAACATAATCAGTTATCAATATTTCTTTGATTCTCTAGATTTTATATCAATTTATCAATCAATGGCAGTTCATAAAAGCTGCATGGACAATATTTAATAAAAAATCAGCAAAACGCTGGTTTAATAGCTGTAGATGGAGTCATTTAGCCATAAATAATTTACTTAGTCAGTCCATCAGTGTGTGACAGTGTGTGTTTCTATCTAAACTCACCAACAATTTTGTCCACAGTGTCATGATCATCGAAGGTGACGAAGCAGAATCCTCTCTTCTTCCCAGTCGAGCGCTCCTCCATTATATCGATGGTCTCGATCTTCCCGTACGGCTCAAAGTACTCTCGGATGTGATACTCCTCCGTGTCTTCCTTGATTCCACCCACAAAGATCTTTTTCACTGTCAGATGGGCTCCAGGTCTGTTAGAGTCCTGGATAATAAAAGTACATCTTGATTAAAGGTATTTTACAGGGGGTCATATGATGCTTTTTAATGTTTTCCTTTAGTGTGTAATGTGTCTATTTGTGCATGTATACGATCTTACAAAGCGCGTAGTCTCCCACAAAGGGATTTATTCCTGCGATACAAACTCATAATTGAGAGAAATAATACACCAATCAGGCATAACATTATGACTAATATTGTGGCATGGACTCCTCTAGACCCCTGAAGGTGTGCTGTGGTATCTGGCACCAAGATGTTAGCAGCAGATCTTCTAAGTCCTGTACGTTGAGAGGCGGGGCCTCCATGGATTGGACTTGTTTGTTCTGCACATCCCACAGATGCTCGATTGGATTGAGATCTGGGGAATTTGGACTCAAACTCGTTGTTGTGCTCCTCAAACCATTCCTGAAGCATTTGTGCTTTGTGGCGGCGCATTATCTGCTGAAAGAGCCACAGACACAGGGAAAACCGTCTCCATGAAAGGCTGGACATGGTCTCAACAATGCTTAGGTAGGTGGTGCGTGTCAAAGTAACATCCACATGATGGAGGACCCAAGGTTTTCCAGCAGAACATTGCCCAAAGCATCACTGCCTCCGCCACACGCCTTCTTCCCATAATGCACCTGTGCCATGTGTTCCTCAGGTAAGCCACACACACACACCCGGCCATCCACGTGATGTAGAAGAACACGTGATCATCAGACCAGGTCGCCTTCTTCCATTGCTCTGTGGTCCAGTTCTGATGCTCTCGTGCCACTGTTGGTGCTTTGGGCGGGGTCAGGGGTCAGCATGGGCACTGGTCTGCGGCTGTGCCGCCCCATACACAACAAACTGAGATGCTCTGTGTATTCTGACACCTTTCTATCAGAACCAGCATTAACTTCTTGAGCAGTTTGAGCTCCAGTAGCTCGTCTGTTTGATCGGACCACACGGGCATCAATGAGCCTCGGCCGCCCATGACCCTGTGGCCGGTTCTCCACTGGTCCTTCATGACCCTGTGGCCGGTTCTCCACTGGTCCTTCATGACCCTGTGGCCGGTTCTCCACTGGTCCTTCATGACCCTGTGGCCGGTTCTCCACTGGTCCTCCATGACCCTGTGGCCGGTTCTCCACTGGTCCTCCATGACCCTGTGGCCGGTTCTCCACTGGTCCTCCATGACCCTGTGGCCGGTTCTCCACTGGTCCTTCATGACCCTGTGGCCGGTTCTCCACTGGTCCTCCATGACCCTGTGGCCGGTTCTCCACTGGTCCTTCATGACCCTGTGGCCGGTTCTCCACTGGTCCTTCATGACCCTGTGGCCGGTTCTCCACTGGTCCTCCATGACCCTGTGGCCGGTTCTCCACTGGTCCTCCATGACCCTGTGGCCGGTTCTCCACTGGTCCTCCATGACCCTGTGGCCGGTTCTCCACTGGTCCTCCATGACCCTGTGTCCGGTTCTCCACTGGTCCTTCATGACCCTGTGGCCGGTTCTCCACTGGTCCTTCATGACCCTGTGGCCGGTTCTCCACTGGTCCTCCATGACCCTGTGGCCGGTTCTCCACTGGTCCTTCATGACCCTGTGGCCGGTTCTCCACTGGTCCTTCATGACCCTGTGGCCGGTTCTCCACTGGTCCTTCATGACCCTGTGGCCGGTTCTCCACTGGTCCTTCATGACCCTGTGGCCGGTTCTCCACTGGTCCTTCATGACCCTGTGGCCGGTTCTCCGCTGGTCCTCCATGACCCTGTGGCCGGTTCTCCACTGGTCCTTCATGACCCTGTGGCCGGTTCTCCACTGGTCCTTCATGACCCTGTGGCCGGTTCTCCACTGGTCCTTCATGACCCTGTGGCCGGTTCTCCACTGGTCCTTCATGACCCTGTGGCCGGTTCTCCACTGGTCCTTCATGACCCTGTGGCCGGTTCTCCACTGGTCCTTCATGACCCTGTGGCCGGTTCTCCACTGGTCCTTCATGACCCTGTGGCCGGTTCTCCACTGGTCTTCCATGACCCTGTGGCCGGTTCTCCACTGGTCCTTCATGACCCTGGGGCCGGTTCTCCACTGGTATAATATATCCCACCCACTAACAGGTGATGAAGAGATCATCAGTGTTATTCACTTCATCTGTCAGTGGTCATAATGTTATGCCTGATCGGTGTATACTCGATGCCATTACCCATGTGCAGCTCTAAGTTAAGTGAATGTAACTGTACCTCTCGGGAAACGGCCCGTTTGGGCTCCACCACGCGACCGTCCACTTTGTGTGGCCGTGCTGACATCGCAGCATCAACCTCCACCACACAGGAATACGTCACAAAGCCGAAACCTCGAGAGCGTTTGTTTGCTGGATCTCTCATCACCTGAGGAAAGATGATCATTGTTTGTTATTATTAGTAGTATTTCTGACTATATGCATTAACAACTTGTACCGTGGAACTCTTGGATGCTTGATTCTGATTGGATGACAGACATTATAAGTTGTTGATTCATAAAGTTAGAAGGTTATAGGGGTTTGTATGCATGAATATCAGCATGGCTGTGATTATCTGCGCCACTCATGGTGCATTCATTTTCAATAATTCATTGGTCCTTTGATAATAAATATTTATTTAAAAAGAAAAAACACTGTGGTGGCACCATACATGTTACAGCAGCTGTGTTTCCATCGTCTAAAAGTGTGCATGAAAAAGCATTTATCGTCATATATCATAAAATAAAATTTTGATTTAATCCTTAAAGACCAAGAACATTTTGAGTTGTTGAAGTTCCCAATTTTACATTTATTTAGTCTGAGAATGGATTAAATTAATATAATTTTAAGAAAAACGGCAGCAAAAATGTGGTGTTTTTACTGTGAACTCAAACAGAACTTCATGAAGTTTGTATTTTTTCCTTTATAAAGTTAGACTTGGTTGTTTTAGACTTCCAGATGAAATTTTGTCTACATGTAACAATCCCTCAGCAAGTTATAGCCATTTATTATAGTATTATTCCAGGCCTTTTTGAGTGAAAAAAGGTGTATTTTATTTACAGACAATGTAGATGTGTCCAAAAAAGTTCAGGGACTAAAATAAATAGAAAGAACGATAATGATCAACAATCATTTCTGTTTGGCTCAGTAATAATAACAATAATAATACATTATTATTAAAACTTTACTTTTTGGAAAAAGTTTGATTTCATGTGATTAAAAGATTAATAAAATTTATTAAAAATTGCAAGTAAAAAAATAAAATAAACACATAATTGCTAAATATTAAGAAATACTTTTTAGAAATTTAATTATATTTTTTAATAAATAAATTGTTTTTATTAACTCAATTAATTAGACATGCATTTTGATTTAATTAATATTTTATTATAGTGGAATCCATAAAACTTAAAACAAAAAATTATAATTTTATTTTTGGTGAAAATAAAACTGAATTTGAGGGAGGAAAAAATAAAAGGACCCTAGACATGTAATTTGTTCAAATTTTAATACATTGTTGTAAAATTGTATAGGTTTTATGATTTCAATTAATCAGACAAGTATTTTACATGATTAATAACATTTTTTATTTAAGCATTAAAATGGAGTCTAAAAAAAAAACAGAATCCAGAAAAATTTAAATGGAAAAAACAGAATTTGGGGGAAAATAAAACCTAATTTGGAAAAAATTAAATGGATTTTATAGAGCCCTAATCAAGTCTTTTATGATGGAGGACTCGGATTTTTATTACAGATATTTTCGCCAATGCCCCAGGAAGTGGCGATTTTGCTCTCTTGAACACATGGGATGGAAATGGTGCTTTATTCACAAATGTTTTATGTGATAGTCCAATTTTCCGATTCCATATCGCAACTTTGGATGGAAAGATAGCTAGTGATAGTAAGAGATGATTTTATGGTAATTCAGTGAATTACTATATTCATATACCATGGTATGATGCTACAAGATGCTTTGGAGAATAACCTGGTACTTTAAAAAAAATTATATTCATTTTTGTAATGGAAAAATAGAGATGTCTTCAGCTGCATACTCATTGCAAAGTGAATACAATTAGTCCCTAAAGCCAAAGTGAAGAGCATGTGACCTGAGGGCCACTCACCACGCAGTCTGTGAGTTTGCCCCATTGCTCAAAGTGAGCTCGTAAACTGTCCTCTGTGGTCTCGAAACTGAGTCCACCAATAAACAGCTTCCTCAGCTGCTCCGGCTCCTTACTGCCACGACCCTGTGAAAACACAGATATCACACTTATCTCGAACCTTTGCCTTGTTGGAAATATGCGTCATCATTAGACAGATAAAACTGGCCCTATACGTGTTGCATAATGCTATAAAGCTGTTAATTGTTTAAAACTGATATAATGACACATGTTCATTGAATGCACCACTTTCTTTGTGTGGGTGTTTCTGTTAGATAGAGCATTGATTGCATCAGGCAATACTTCTGCCATATTAGGTGATGGCTCATTTAATATTCATTAGATTGAGTGACGTGAGCCCACCAATCGCTCCTAACTGGCTGAAAGAGCGGCGTTGAAAGGTGGGGTCCTGTCAGTTAACCAATTAACTTATCCTACTAAGGCTCGTCTCATGAATATTAATTAGAGTACGTGATTGGACGCTCCTATCTCGCAACCACCTTGTTAATATTCATGAGCTAACCCTACGCCATAGTAAGATTCGCAATTCACCCGGTGTGTTACATCTAAAGGAATACAGTGTCTGTGAACGAATTTCAAAGATTACACGCGCATTATTCCGAGATAAACCTAAATTCAGGAGGAGACGGTTGGAAATAAACCGGCGTCTGAGGAGAAGCGTCTAGAACATTCCATACCAAAGAGTTCAGCGCCATTTTAGATTTATTTTTTAATGTTTCCTCCATATTGTTAGAGCTAATAATCACATTAAACATTACATTCCTGCATCTGTGTTTTATACTGACATGTTTACAAAACAACAGGGTCGATATTTTGTTTACGCTGCTCGACAACCCGCTCCCTAACCAAAACATTAGCAGCACGTTAAAAACTGAACCATGAGTCCATGTCTGGCACGCATTAGGTGTTTAAGAGAGTAACTGTACCACCAAGAGTCTCGTATTTCGTTTGAAAATAGTAATATATCCGCCTTAACGGTGTGCATTCAGTATCTGCTCTCGGTCACACACACGGCTGGCTCAACATGACAGCAGAATGCACCATTCTTAACACCAAGCCACAATAATAAACCCACATAAGATACGTATTATTATTCATTCTCCGGACTCCATATAATAGCAGGAATATTGCTAAATTGGTACCTCCATTCTGCAGCTTTTGCGCCCCCTCGGTCTGCACGCCACGCGGAAAAAAAGCGCTGATGTAATGTCACACTTCGGCCATTGGAGGCGCATCCGGGCACTTCCGTATGGAACTGCATGGGTCGGGCGGAAGAACATTGTAGCCGGAGCTACTTCTCTGTTTATGTATGACGAGTCACTCAGGGACTTCGTTACTCCGCGGCGATTCTCTTCCCGCTCAGACAAAAATAGACCCAATATAAACACTTATTTTAGGCGTACCGTGATTCAGGATAAGACAAAAACACGGTTTGGAAGAGGGATTTATAATGCACTCGTTCATTATATAATTTATATAATCATTATATAATGCATTATATAATGAAGATAATATGTCATGGCTACACTGATTTTACTAATAATTGACATAATATATGATACACACACTTCCACTAAACTGTTGCCAGATGTTGGCACTTATAATATACTTATAAATATACTTAATATAATTTAATGTAGGCTATATTAATATTAGCAGTTATGTTTTCATTGCTAATTTTTATTAGCCTATAATAGGCTACAGCATTACCACTTTTTCTGTTAAAAGAAGTAGGCTGTATTCTTTCAGTTTTGTTTGATGATGGAAAAATTACAGCGTTAATTAAAAAAAAAAAATCTTATATTTGAAGGGTTAGCTGACTTAGCTGAGGTGATTTAGTGCTAACGTCCACTGGCGGGCAGGTGTTTGCTAGCAGTGTTTATTCCTAAAATAAGTAAGTAAATAAGTACATAACCACTGATTTTTCAAGGGCAAGAAGCAAGTGTGCACTTGGCCTTAGAATCAAGACAAGTTTATGAGGAATTTTGACTATATTTAATGTTTTGAACTACAATAACTCAAAGCCCTATATTTCTTGAAACAGTTAGTCAGTTAACCTTCTACATACAACTATTTGAGGCCAAATGCCATTTAAAGGCACAATGTGTAAGATTTTAGGATAAAAAATATTAAAAAACACTATAATAATGTTATATATTTTGTTGACCTGTATACTCATATTATCCCAAATGTGATATTATATTATGAAATACGCTATTATATATTGTGCGCAAAAAAAATGGTAAATATGAATGGGAATATACTATATATGGGATTACTCTGTATATAGCTATACAGAGGTATTTTACTAGGGGTGCCAATAATTGGCCAACATGCTTGGAGAAAACATGCAACCTCCAACATGCATTGGAGAAAAATATTTATTTCATAATTAGATTATTTTCACAGCCGCCTTTGCTCATATTTACCAAGGGTGCCAAATATTAGAGGAGGGCACTGTAATTTTAACATTGTTGAAAACTCACCTGCTGTTTGAGATAAAAGGTGAAGGTGACGATACACAAAACGTTGGATCAGCTGTGCTTGTTGTGCTCTGTACTTGGTAAAATCTTGAAGCGGTATCTTCTTATAAATATTTTGGAATTTGACTTAGCTCTTTAACTTTGACTGACCATACAATTTTGATTCGGACCAAACTGAAAAGTCCGAAAATCTGGACGAAACAAGCTAGGTGTGAAAGAGCCCATAGTTTCTTATATCGAACTAGATCTCCATTTACTACGTCAGTCAAGAAATATCTTGTTGAAACCACTATTTTACCGTTATCTGACTGTGGTGATGTAGTGTATAGGAATGCATAAGCATGTTCTAGAACAATTAGATGTGTACTCATGCAGTTGATAGACTGATTACTAACGCACCTTACGGAACACATCATTGTGAATTGTATTTCCGTTTACATTCATTGGACATAATCAGTGAACGTGATTTCACTTAGTACAACATGTTCCTGGAACAACATTCCAATCAACCAGTCAGATTTCAGGGACATTTACCGTTTATGTCTGTAGGTTAAATGTGATCCTGTTCGGTTCTGTCCTGTTCCGGATTTTTGGAATATTTGGAATGTGATCAGTTGAACATGTGTTTGTACAAATGCATCACGTACGAATAAAATAAATAAATAAATAATTAAACTAGTAGTATTAACACAATGGCACTGTATACAATTGATCTCAACTTCTGTCTGGACACTGTATGTTTTGTTGATGACAACATAACTGACCAATAATTGAGATGACGCAACCTAAACGCCTGCAAAATTGCAGTTGTGACTGTAAACAGGTCCAGTGTCCTTGTGTGAATGTGTTTGTGTACCAACACTGTGACTCATAGACATTGGGTTAGAAATGACTGTAAATACAGTTAGAAAACTGAACAACAAAGAATTCCCTATAAACCCAACTCTCACTCATCATTTCATTTCACTTTCCAACTGGTCTAAACACACTAACACAACGTGACACAATACTCATTGGTTCCATGTTGTATCTAAGTTTTAAAACTAAAACAAACTTAATCTTGTGAAAGGATGTGCCTGCAATAGCTTTCTTTAAAGGGTTAGTTCACACAGAAATGTCTTTTCTGTCATTAATTCCTCACCTTCAAGACTTTCGTTCATCTTCTGAACACAATTTAAGTTTTTTTTCATGAAATCTGAGAGTTTTCTGTCCCTCCATTGACAGTTTTGACCCATCAAAAATTCTTAAAGCAGCACTAGGTAACTTTTCAACCTTTATAATATATTTTGAAACCTCTTGTGATGATACATCGACTTACAATAGGTTGAATGACACGTCTGCCATAGCCTGACGGGGTCTGTATCATTTTTAATCGTACTTTTAAACTTCGGGTTTCGGGTAGTAACCCGAGAAAAAAAGAACTACAAAATTCGACTGCTTTATGGCATATACGTCACTTCCACCACCACCCCCACTTCCTTAAATTCGGACGTGCGAGCCAAACTATTATTTGTTTGCCGAATGTTATAGTCATGGCCGAAGCAGCACAGAAAAATAAGAAAGCAAAGGTTTTGTCGGAGGAAAGCAAAAAGAGTAAACGAGAAAGTGATCGGATTAAAGGCAGGACGAGGATCAACATTGGGCCGGCGTTTGCTCGCGGGCGTGAGCTGGAGGAGGAGGGGCTACATTCTTGCAAGGAAATACATATGATAAGACGTACAAAATCATATTTTAGGATACCTAACATGTCTGTGATATTGGTTTATTTGTCTTGCCTCAAGCTATAATGCAAATTGATTTTTCACATTTGCAGATTCATCTATGGTAGCTTGATATTATAATATTGACGATATATGGTTATTACCTACCACTCAAACATTGAATTGAAGTATCATATAGATTCTGTAAAACTGGAAACAATAGACTAGGCTACTATAATGACGCTGGCTTGTAAACGTGAGCATCGCGATCATTTGGCGTTTGAAAAAAATAAAACCCATGAAATTATAATCGTATGACATGCTGAACATATGCCACTGTACCTGGGATGAAGACATTTCACACGCGACGCAAGCAGAACACCTGCATGTGAACTCCATAGACAGGTGAACTCCTCCCGCAGTGTTCAGGGCTATCATGGTTGTCATGTCAACAAAAGGACGTGCAATGCATCCACTGATGTAGAATGACAGTTTACGACAGTAGTAGAGGACAATACTGTTTCCCAACTGTAGGGGGACCCCGAGAGCAAAAACTACCTAGTGCTGCTTTAAAGAGATTGTAAAACGTATTCATATGAATCGGCATCAGAATCGCTTCTGCAAGAACCAATGAGGTTCATTCTTGTGTTACGCATCACGTTTGAGCTTCCTCAAGAACCAATGAGGTTCATTCTCGTGTTACGCAGCACGTTTGAGCTTCCTCAAGAACCAATGAGGTTCATTCTTGTGTTACGCAGCACGTTTGAGCTTCCTCAAGAACCAATGAGGTTCATTCTTGTGTTACGCATCACGTTTGATCTTCCTCAAGAACCAATGAGGTTCATTCTCGTGTTACGGAGCACGTTTGATCTTCCTCAAGAGCCAATGAGGTTCATTCTTGTGTTACGCAGCACGTTTGATCTTCCTCAAGAACCAATGAGGTTCATTCTCGTGTTATGGAGCACGTTTGAGCTTCCTCAAGAACCAATGAGGTTCATTCTCGTGTTACGCAGCACGTTTGAGCTTCCTCAAGAACCAATGAGGTTCATTCTTGTGTTACGCATCACGTTTGATCTTCCTCAAGAACCAATGAGGTTCATTCTCGTGTTACGGAGCACGTTTGATCTTCCTCAAGAGCCAATGAGGTTCATTCTTGTGTTACGCAGCACGTTTGATCTTCCTCAAGAACCAATGAGGTTCATTCTCGTGTTATGGAGCACGTTTGAGCTTCCGCAAGAGCCAATGAGGTTCATTCTCGTGTTATGGAGCACGTTTGAGCTTCCGCAAGAGCCAATGAGGTTCATTCTGGGATTACGCAGCACGTTTGAGCTTCCGCAAGAGCCAATGAGGTTCATTCTTGTGTTACGCAGCACGTTTGAGCTTCCTCAAGAACCAATGAGGTTCATTCTGGTGTTACGCAGCACGTTTGAGCTTCCGCAAGAGCCAATGAGGTTCATTTTTGTGTTACACAGCACGTTTGAGCTTCCGCAAGAGCCAATGAGGTTCATTATCGTGTTACGCAGCACGTTTGAGCTTCCTCAAGAACCAATGAGGTTCATTCTCGTGTTACGCAGCACGTTTGAGCTTCCGCAAGAGCCAATGAGGTTCATTCTTGTGTTACGCATCACGTTTGAGCTTCCTCAAGAACCAATGAGGTTCATTATCGTGTTACGCAGCACGTTTGAGCTTCCGCAAGAGCCAATGAGGTTCTTTCTTGTGTTACGCATCACGTTTGAGCTTCCTCAAGAGCCAATGAGGTTCATTCTGGCGTTACGCCACACGTTTGAGCTTCCTCAAGAGCCAATGAGGTTCATTCTCGTGTTACGCAGCACGTTAGAGCTTCCGCAAGAGCCAATGAGGTTCATTCTCGTGTAACGCAGCACGTTAGAGCTTCCGCAAGAGCCAATGAGGTTCATTCTTGTGTTACGCATCACGTTTGAGCTTCCTCAAGAACCAATGAGGTTCATTCTTGTGTTACGCAGCACGTTTGAGGTCCCTCAAGAACCAATGAGGTTCATTCTCGTGTTACGCAGCACGTTTGAGGTTCCTCAAGAGCCAATGAGGTTCATTCTCGTGTTACGCAGCACGTTTGAGCTTCCTCAAGAGCCAATGAGGTTCATTCTCGTGTTACGCAACACGTTTAAGCTTCCTCAAGAACCAATGAGGTTCATTCTTGTGTTACGCATCACGTTTGAGGTTCCTCAAGAGCCAATGAGGTTCATTCTCGTGTTACGCAGCACGTTTAAGCTTCCTCAAGAACCAATGAGGTTCATTCTCGTGTTACGCAACACGTTTAAGCTTCCTCAAGAACCAATGAGGTTCATTCTTGTGTTACGCATCACGTTTGAGCTTCCGCAAGAGCCAATGAGGTTCATTCTCGTGTTAAGCAGCACGTTTAAGCTTCCTCAGGAGCCAATGAGGTTCATTCTTGTGTTACGCATCACGTTTGAGCTTCCTCAGGAGCCAATGAGGTTCATTCTTGTGTTACGCCACACGTTTGAGCTTCCTCAAGAGCCAATGAGGTTCATTCTCGTGTTACGCAGCACGTTTGAGCTTCCTCAAGAGCCAATGAGGTTCATTCTCGTGTTACGCAGCACGTTTGAGCTTCCTCAAGAACCAATGAGCTTTGTTCTCATGCGTCAAGCAGGTTCACTTAAGCTTCTATTTATGTTTGCTGATCAATGTTTATATGTGAATAAAAGCCTAAAAAAAAGAAAGTCTTACGGGTTTGGAATGACATGGGTGCTAGTAAATGATGACAATTTTCATTTTGGGTGAACTATCCCTTTAAGAGAAATGCCACTTATTTGATATTTGATATAGAGACTTTCTCTAGAAAGCAATGTCTGTACATATTCTTCCATTGTGTTCATGAGGACATTCGACAATCGGTATCTACATAATATGATGCTACAATTACTTACTTAGAAAGTAATTACTTACGTAATATACTTAGAAAGTGAAGTTAGGGAAGTACATTCATATGCAACTAACCACCTCATCACGCAGTTTCACTGACATGATCCACCAATCACAGAATCAGTTTGTGTGGAGACTAATTCACGAGACCTGTGCTGACAGAACACGGAAAAGATGCAGTCAGACTGGTTTTACACACGAGTTTGATCATAAAAAAGGCCATGAAAACAGGGTACAGTGCGCCACCTGCTGGCCATCCATGAGCTTCGAATCACGTCGTCATGTTTGAACGAATATGACAAAAGTCATTTAACATGTACGCAGCATCCTACTTGTAATAGTTGAATAAATCGACGTAAATGGCCTTGGCAAAAAGCTCTCTGGCAGAAGAGTGAATGCAGGGGTGTATGATGATTTATAGCAGTTTTATGAGATGGTTATAATGTGTGTCATCATTACCACAATGTGACAGATGAAATACTAGCATAATAAAACAGCCACTCTCACTTTCAATATTAGAGCACTTTTATTTATTGGCAAATGTCTGATTCAGATTTATTAGAGACGCATATTTTGTTATAGTTAAAAGAAGAGACGGAAGAGGAAGGTTTTCTCTCTCTTTATCTCTCTTTGCAACATGCTGGACTGGTAAACGCATGTTAGTTCCAGCTCATTTGTTTCTTAATTAAACAGCTAAAAGCTCTTGGACAGGGTGACATTATGTTCTGCCGAACACTGTGACCTTTAATGAGTCTCGCGGATCGTTTTATCTAATGTCTGTGGGTGATAATCTGATTTATTCTGATTGTAAACAGTCCATTCAGTGCTATAAAAGTGTCAGCGTCACTCAAGCCGAGAGAAATGCAGCTCAGGTCTCCTGTTCTCCAGCAATAACACTGTTTTAACAGCTGTATCCAGTTGTGAACACATAAAGCAAGAGCTCTAGACTTCTCTCTCAGAGGTCAGTACGTGGACACACGGTTTATCAGAAGGCAACAGCAGTCAAGACTGTTTCCAATCAAGGCCTATTATTTATATTGTTTTTATAACCTATGATATAGGTCTATTATGGACATTGTTTCGGCCTATGTTTATAAAAATAAAAATAAATCGAATACGACTGCAAGGATTCGGCTAAATCTCTTGTTATGTTATTACCAAATAATCAATCTTTTGTTCTCTTTCAATTAGCACAGGTTCTGTAGCTGTTTATTTTTTGGATATGATTGATCATAGGCTTTATTGATCTTATAGTGATGATCTTGGTGATAACAGCTACACTTTACAGGTCACTTCTGACAGGGAACGTCAAATTAGGCGTTCCCATGTTTACAGCATAAACATGATGAGATCATGTGACAAAAGTGTAGCTACAGTTTGAAACATTGTCATAGCATACTGTGTACTGTTTCACATGCCTTTTTTTTTTTTTTAAATAGTAAGCTTTATATGCTAACATTTCAATTCACACCATTGGTAATACCAACATAATCTCTTGGCAAATCTGAAATCTGAAGAAAAAGAAAAAAAAGACAAAAAGTGGCTAAAGAAAAAAGTGGCTAATTTGTATAAATTTGTACAATCTCATTTGTGTTTTTTTTTGTACAATCTACTTATGTCCCACTGACAGTTATGATTAAGGGTGGACCTTCACGCTTAGATTTTTTCCCCCCTAAAAAGAAATCATACATTTTCATAAAAAAGTCATGTTTTCCCTTGATATTGGGTTGAAATTAACATAATTTTTAGATTCGTAAAAGGATAATGCATCCGACAGGGGCGATATATGAATATTTGAAGAGTGCAGATGCAAAAGCCTCTAAAAGCCACTTCAGTCAAAAATGAGATAACGATACTGAGTGAATGCTCTCCACATATAGTATACGTTCATAAAATACTTTCACTTTTCAAACCCACTAAATCCCAGCCTCAGCCCATTCAGAAGTACAGAAACCTATGCATAGAAGACTGACAAAAATGCTTATTTTATGCATTAACAATACAGTTGGTTCTACACTACCTATCAAGCCAATCCCTGAACACTGAATTCATTTCTAATAATTTTAAATAACCAGCTAATATTCATTAATATTCATTAAGAATATAGACAAACGTTATATTACTGTAATGGTCTCTAGATTGACAATATGTGGGTAATACACTATTATTTTTTAACTCTACATTTGTGCAGTAAAATTAATTTACATTTAGAAAGAAGATGGAAAATGTGCCATGCTTTAGTGGAGGATTTCTTTCACCTGCTGGAAAACAAACACACTTTTATCATGAAAATGACATGAAATGACCACTATAACCAGTAGATGGAAGCAGAGGAGCACTCAATTGCCATTTCCACTCCCTTTTATAGTTCTTTTCACGTGTTTTGCTTTTGGGTTTATTATATAATTAATATAATTTTTTTTTTTAGCAATTTTATTGCATTGAAGTATGAAGTATACCAATAGATTCACAAAGTCTCATGCCATTTAAATGAAAGGAATGCCCATTGTATTCGGACTTCAGAATCTCACCAGAAGAAGTAGATCATCAGGTGCTTTTCACTGGTTTATGAATACTATGCATTCGGACATGGGCTAATACTCTACTCACATACTGTTTTTCACATACTATACTATAGTAGGCATATTCGGACACAGTGACTGTTTGTGTCCGTGTGAAATAGTAATTATAAGACCTGGTGGAAGCAACGTCATGTGGAAATACACAAAATGCTTCAGCAAGCAGTCATTTCATAATATTTTTGTATATTCATATAATTAATTATTTTTAATAATGCGAGAATAATCTGAACATAAATGAAAGGCAAACAATAGGCTACAGTTTCATGTAGCTATAAGATGAATAACCACTTAATGGAAGTTACGCTCATCGTTTTTTTCCTTATTGTGACATATCCGAGTGAAAGTCGCAAACAAGAACAAATGTAGGGCGGGGCTTGATTTTGTCTGTGGGGAATTGGTTTGCTATTGGTGGATCTCATGTTGCCCCGCCCTCGTCATCAGAGAAGAGAGACTGCAAGAGGGAGGGGAAGATATTCTGATTCAATATTACGAGGCACATTAATTAAATCATTTATAATATACACTGCAATATTCCATTTAAACAGTCAATTTAGATTTCACAGTGACTTTAATCCCGTCAATAAACAACTATGTTCTGACGAACCCAAAGGCCTAATGAAACATCAAGAACTTTTTCAAATACAGCCAAAACAGATATAATGTGACCCTCTGGCACT
This sequence comes from Gobio gobio, assembly GCF_949357685.1. Classification (NCBI taxonomy): domain Eukaryota; kingdom Metazoa; phylum Chordata; class Actinopteri; order Cypriniformes; family Gobionidae; genus Gobio; species Gobio gobio. The sequence goes on from NC_137103.1 coordinate 9,440,578, forward strand.
TTATTATGTTGTTCTTTTGCTGTTATGTTGTTTTGCCTCTCGTTTCATTCCTGAGTGTGTGGTGACGTTGATCCATTGGGTCTTTTGAGATCTCCACACACACTGTAGCGCCGGTGACTGTCTGTGGGCTGCTCGTGTGTTGTTCAGTATCTGAGCTGTGCAGATGTAGTATGATTGATGTCTTGAGTGTGACTTCTTGCTGGCACACTTTGTCAGATCTACCACTCAGCTGTTGATCATACACCTTTCTGTTAGAGTTTAGAGCTGACAGTCGCCTGACAATGGATGCATCAAATCCCACGCACGCACACACACACACGCACGCACACACACACCATCATAAGGCTGACTGCTTCATAACCTCATCACATGCTTGGGGTCCCAAAGGCCCTGAGCTGCTGACTGAACGTATTTTCTAACTGGTGAAATAATTGCCTGAACGAGGACCCCTGTAAAACTGAGAGAGGGCCTTTAACAAGTCATTTCACAGTTGCAGCGATTCACTTTTCATAACATTTATGCTGAAATAATCACAATAAAACAACGTCCTGCAGGTGTATTTTGCCATCTGAACACAACTAGCTAAAAAAAATCATTAAATGAAGAGATATAAAAATACTGATGCAGCCCAAAATTGAATTATGACAGGCCTGACCTGTCGTCTCATGACGTCACTCACGGCTCAGACGCGATCTTCTTTAGGACAGCACTTAAGGCAATAATTAACCAAAGTTTTATATCCTCTTAAAAGTAAATGAATTATGTAACGCCGGCTCTGTGTGGCAGCAGCTGCGCTCAGCAAGTCTTCTAAATAAATCTCCGGACTCTTTTTCCAGGGAGGAGGATGCGTCTCTGATGGACCTGAAAACCCCTTTAACATCTTCACTTTTTTTTTTATCTCAGCTGGTTACATTATCACAACCTGTTTTAGAGGAAAAAGTGAGGTGCTTTGTGTAAAAATAGCTGATTCTCAGCAAATACATTAGTCCAGTCATTCTCCAGTTGCATACAATAAAAATAGCAAAAGTTACAGGAGATTTGAATAGCTTTCTTTGTTTTTCAGCAAGAATAAATTAAATCAATCTGTTCTTTTCAGTGATTTGTTCACCTAGGAATCGTGATAATATCCGCAATAATATTTTCAACAATGGTTCAAATCATCATATTAGAATGATTTCTGAAGGATCATGTGACACTGAAGACTGAAGACTTGACTATGAAGACATAGAAACAGCTATTTTAAATTGCAATAAATCAAATAAATGCAGTCTGGGTGAGCAGAGGAGACTTCTTTCAAAAACATAAAAAATCTTACAGCAACAGTAATGCACACTCTCAGAAAAAAAGGTACTGTAGAGGTACAATTTTGTTCCTTGTTGAACAAAACGTATAACTGTACCTTTAAAGGTACACAATTGGTACAATTATACCATAGTGTTCCTCTACTTAGAGCAGGGGTAGACAAGTTCGGTCCTAGAGAGTCGCAGTCCTGCAGAGTTTGGCTCCAACCCTGAAAGACGTCTATAGAAGCTTTTATTGAGCATTAACAGAGGTTTAGATGTTGATGTTTTATTGAAAATGATTGGTCACCATTATGGCGATCAGTGTTTTCTTTAGTTGGACCGTTTGACTCTTGGCTTTTTATGTTTTTTGTGGTTTTTGATAGAGTGATAACCAAACACATAATCTGTTCAAAATAAAAAGAAGCCATAAACAAAAATTATAATGAAGAAAAATGTTTGACTAAACTCATCACTGACTAAAAACATTACTAAATAATATTCATCAACAATATTTGAATGCCACAGGTCAGACATTCTGGATTCTGATTTTTAAATACATTAGAAGGTGAAAAAAGTTTAGACGCACACAGATATCAAATCAGCATATGAATCTCAACAATGGTGACATACTTGCTGCAATGCATGCTGGGAGCCATGAGTTTTATGGTGGCTTAGGGTTGGAGCTAAACTCTGCAGGACATCAGCTCTCTAGGACCGAAACTTGCCTACGCCTGACTTAGAGGTACAAAAATGTACCCTTGAGGGTACCACCCCAGTGAAGGCCACTTGTACCGTAAAAGGTAACATTTTGTACTCTTTTTTTTTTTTTGAGAGTGTATGTTAAAGAGAAAAAGGTTGACATTCATTTTGTAGATTAAAAAAATCCTACATCTATAACCAGCATCAGTTAGAAGCCTGGCCTGGGTCTTCTTGTGTAAGCATTAAAACCCTGCAGTCATCTCTGAATCAACAATTAGCCAATATTGTCATGCTCTGATCACTTGCACAGCTATTATAGTGCATAAATGAAGAGTCCAGCCTAAATCAGATAGACTCTCATTATGTCCAGCAGGTGGAGCTGTAGGCCGAGCTCATCTGATCGTCAGTCATTTTACACAGACAATCTGTGCATTTGCTCTTGGCTGCATCCAAAAACCTATGGCAGTGGCTCGTTGCCTCGCTGCCTTATCAGACAATGACTTGTAAGGCAGCGTTTGTGCTTGAAGGCACCTCACAAAACTAATTTCAGACAGACTTCTGAGTCAGTGTAACCGTTTATGATCTACAGCAAAATAGAGAGAGCTAGCTTTGGTGAGAACTAAACAAATATTTAAAGGGTTAGTTCACCCAAAAATGAAAAAATTCTGTCATTAATTACTTCCCCTCATGTCGTTCGACACCCGTCAGACCTGCGTTCATCTTCAGACACAAATGAAGATATTTTAGTGTAAATCTGATGCTCTGAAAGGCCTCCATTGGCACAATGGCACGGTTCACTCTCAAGACCCTTAAAAGGTACTAAAGACGTCGTTACAAAGTCCATCTCACTACAGTGGTTCTACAATAACTTTATGGAGTGACGAGAATAGTTTTTGTGCGCAAAAAAACCCTAAATAACGACTTATATAGTGATGACGATTTCAAAACACGGCCTCATGAAGCTTTGAAGCGTTATGAATCAGTGAGTCGAATCAGCAGTTTGAATCGCCAAATTTCAGCAGTTTGACACGCGATCCGAATCATGATTCGACTCACTGATTCATAACGCTTTGAAGCTTCATGAGGCTGTGTTTTGAAATCGTCATCACTATGTAAGTCGTTATTTAGGGGTTTTTTTGTGCACAAAAACTATTCTCGCCGATTCATAAAGTTATTGTAGAACCACTGTAGTGAGATGGACTTTGTAACGACGTCTTTAGTACCTTTTAAGAGTCTTGAGAGTGAACCGTGCCATTGTGCCAATGGAGGCCTTTCAGAGCACCAGATTTACACTAAAATATCTTCATTTGTGTTCTGAAGATGCGGGTAAGTAATTAATGACAGAATTTTCATTTCTGGGTGAACTAACCCTTTAATTACTACATTAGTAATTTCTTGCTAGAAATGACATCAGAAGTGGAAAATGTTGGTACAAAAACGTACATTTACACATAAAGTGACCAGCAAACACAACTTTCAGACGCCATCTTTCTTTTTTCCCAGCTCAACTGTCACAGAATGGAACGCAGGATTGTGGGATATCAAAGGCAGTGAAGGATACATATATGCTGCCTTCAAAAATCAATCAGATGAAGGTCTCTCAGGAGACAGGAAGTGAAGCTAACATTGGATTTGGACGTGCCTTGATGCCTTCCGACCTTGAAACGTGCCCTCCGAAGGCAGCATTTTCCAGGTTTTGGACGCAGCCCTTGATTGAGCATAATGTGCAACCATGATTCAAAAACAATAGGTGCTTATGTTCCTAAACATGTTCACAAACATACTTTCCCTTCATTGCTGCAGTTCTGAAGAACTCATTATAAAAGCACTGTCTGCATATGATTATGTTTACCAAAGAAATGGAATAATATGGTTAAATGGACCATTCCATATTTTGAAAATCTATGAAAAAGTATCTGCATGGATATGTACTACACATGCAGATGTTTTTAAAACAACTGTAGCTATAAACTCAATAAATGCAACGTGTGATTTGGAAAACCCACTCTAAACATAAGTTTATCTTTTCATATTTTCTTTATAGTCCCGTCAAATGGCATGACTTTGTATTGCAAAGGTAGGTTTAGTAAGCAAGGCATATAAATGAGGTGAATAACTAGCAAGACCTCTGGTGCTTGTAAGGTTTTTCAACATTTTCTAAAATAATGAATTACAAATCATGTTAAAAGTAGCATGCATTTATTGCAACATGAAGAATAAGTGACTAAAAAGAATCTAAGATCATATTGCATATGGATTACTGATAACAACCATAGTGATTTAATGAGCTCACACACATCATTGAATCCGCAGTGTGTTGTTTTGAAATCCTCCTGTAGATGGCGCTCTTATCCACGAAAACTGAACTTTATACTGGATTTGTCATTGACAAATAAGAAAACAAAGACATTAATTAGCCTTATAAGTGCCAGTGCACCTTAAATGCAAAATAATGAATATTTGATAATAATAAACTAGTAACAGCCTAATCTTTCTTACCTGATTTGAGAAGAATACCTTTTACAGGTTTAGTAATAGGCCCTAAACGTCATCTTCCACAACATTTAAATTAATTAACTTTTTTAATGGCTTTTCAGCTAAGTTTATGCTAAATGAAGAGGTTATTAAACAAAACAATCATCAGAATGGACAATATTATATGCAACAATGTTGTTTTGCAAAACTGAAACTGTAGGCCTAATTAATTAAACCTCTGGAAATCTTCAGTTTTCCGTCATCATTGACTCTTTGTCTGAATTATGTAATTGCGATTTTATTGTCTTTCATTGTTAACCAAATGCTATTTACAATAAAATATTAAGATATTGGAATCTGAATCATTATATGAGAGTTTTGAACTAAGAGTTGAAACCAACACTCTAAAAAGATGCTAGGTTGTTTTAACCCAAATTTGGGTCAAATATGGACAAACCCAGCCGTTGGGTTAATTTTTTTTATTAAATTTATATGTCCAAATTTGACCCAAATTTGGCTTAAAACAACCCAGCAGTTTTTGTATATCATCTGCATTCAGCTCTTACAAATATAGGTATTGTGACAACACTCAAAAAAATGTATTCAGGCCCCAGATATGACACATTTAAATTCAGTTCACTTTACTTAAACATATCTAATTTTGTCACAACTTAATTTAATTGTGTTCAATCAACCTAATATATTTAAAACTAAAGTTAACTTAATTCATTTGTGTTAAAACTACATGAAATATTTGTGTTGACATAACTAACTGGGCAGTGGATCTGTAGTTCCCAGCATGCTTTGCAAGGGACTCCATTAGGAAAGTCAATTAAAGTGTTATTTTATGTGTTTTTCAAGTAAAGGGAAAGATGTGTTTAGTTAATGTTAGTGTTTAATGTTCAGTTATGTTGGACATTAGGGGATTTTCTGTAATGTTTTTGATCTATGCTAAATTCTGGAGTGACAGTCTTTTCTTATATTTTCATTATATGTACAGTATGATGATGATGAATGAAACTGCTTATAATTGCTTTTCCAATGAAAGTTTTTAATTTAAGTTTGACAAGTATAAAAAAGTCATGTTATAAGTGTCTAAATATAATTTCAACTGTATTTGATAAAATTGAGTTGTACCAACTCGATTACATTTCATTGCATTAATTGCACTCATTTTATGAGTTGGGGCTACACATATTTATTGGATGGAAAACCTGCCCTCGATTAAATTGAGTTTGTCCAATGAGTTATTTTTTTGAGTGAACTTTCCTGCAACTTCTGACACGGCCTGATCTCATGAAAATGCGTATGTTTAGCACAAATTGTATTTATTGTGCTAGTGTGTAGTTTTTACGTGCATATGTTACACAGTTTTCATGTGCATCGCACTTAATAACGTGTTATATGCACGTAACCCACACCACTAAACCCAAAAAACACATGTTGGCATATAAATCGCACGATAAATAGCCTACAATTCGTGCTATACGCATTTCATGAGAACATGTTGTGTGACATAGCTAGGCCCATCTCAAAGCAAATCATGTTATTCAATATTTTTGCTATGCCTTGACGTGAGATGAAAATATAGCACAGCAAGAGAAGCCTAGCAATCATGTAATGAGAAGCATTTAAATAGTAGCATACTTTTGACTTGTGATAAGAAGTATAACAAAATTCACATTTCATAGATTTTCTTGTTGTTGTGGATCATGAAATCAAGCGTCAGTGACCCCTAACCATCCTTCTAGTTTCAGCCTTTGAGCTGGAGCACGATCTGAAGACGTCTCCTCACAGCTCATTAGCACAGTCGATGATACGCATTTGTTGGAGTGATCACAACGCCGCTTGACCCGCAGACCTACATCCCCCTGATCAAAGGGCCGCTGTGTCCGGCGGGTGTGTTCGAACTCGCTGCCTATTCATTCCATATGTGTGTAGTGCCCTATGTAGCGTTCACTGCTGACGTCATCGGCGGGCGGGCGGGCGCTGTTGACCTTGCCCTGTCCCGCGCTGATCGGGGGGAAGCCCGAGCGGCCCACGCGGACATACGCAAGTGGAAACCAGAAGGAAACGGAGAATTGCAGAGAAGGGAACCAAAGAGTCAATATAAGTAGAGTTTACCACCCTCTCTCACGAGAGCAGAGAGTCAGGAGCCTGAATCGGTCCGGGCCAGAATCTCTCTCCCAGGAATTGAGGAAAAGCACAATCCCGCGCATCTGTTTCCTCACACAGCACATAGAGGAAGCTGGACGTAAATCACACCCAACCAAAATAGAATCAGGACTGTTATTCACAATGATCCTGGAGGCTCGGACTTAGTATTTTTTTTCCATGCCTGGCACACATTTACACTGGCATTCCTACAACAGGCTATAGACTGGACTAAATTTTTTTAATAAAAATTCTTTATAGTCACATATTTAAGTCAACAACATTTTAAAATTCAAACTTTATTGCGCAAGAAAGAAAAAAAAAGGTAGACATTTAACCCCTCCATGGACATGTTGTAACACTACGGGGTAAGTTGTCACTACTGATTTAACAGTATTCATGACTTTTCAGCAAAGTTTAGGCTTTATTTGGAACAAAACAATGAATCAGAATGGACATTATATGCAAAAAATATTGTTTAGCTAAGCAGGAACTGTAATTAATTAAAAGCATAACATGATAACTTATTGAAAAATGATGTAACATTCCCCAATCTGACATTCCCAAATATGGAAATGATCTTATCCCTTCATCATAGTTGACTCTTGTCTGTCATTGTGATTTTATTGTTAACCAAATGGCATTACACAAATATTACGATACTGGAATTTGCCTAATAAGAGAGTTTTGTGTTTGAAAAACCAACATTTATCACCTTTGTTCAACTCTTACCACAACTTTCCTGAGTGACAACTAGCTCCAGTCTTTCCCTGTCTCAAACTGTCTGGCTTTAGCAAATCACATTATTTAATATTTGTTTGTTTACTTTTGCTATGAGATGAAAATATAGCGCGTCGAGCGAAGCCTGCCATGTAATCTGTCGAAAAACGACTGCTTGGCTGCTACCAAATGTATATTAGCCTATTCTCTATTGATACAAATAAAATGTGAATTATGCATTGAAATATGTCCAGTGCCATCTGGCTAAACAGTGGGTATTAAATCACACATCTGAATAGCTTGGAGAGTTTATGGAAATTCAAGCAGCAGCGCGATCTTGGTCCCAGAATCTCGTAAACAGCTCTGCATGGTGTTTCTCCGAGGCCAAGAGCCCGCAGCGATGAGCGCCGCACGAATCCTTCAGCTGTCGCTGTTAATAGCAGCGCGGAGAGTGTTTAGCATGAAGGAACAGACCGTTGGCTAAATGCTGGACTGCTTGCTCAAACACTAGTTCGGTGGCTGCCTTCTAGGTATCTGCTTTCAAAGGAAGCATCATAACCGAAATGACACCTCATAAGTGACTGGCAGCAACTGTACGCCACACTAAATAGCTTTCCTTATTACTCAAAAGAGGCTCACAGTTCATTCCAATAGAGTTTGATGTTAGCACGTCGCTAAGCTAACACTGCGCATTTAAATGCATAAAAACATATAGCTCACCAACAGTCATTTTTTTGGGATACTTCAGTTATATGTGACTACATTTTTCTCAACTCTGTCTGCCATCTTGGGTGAAAAATTTAAATTTTGAATGGCCTAATTCATGAAAGGTATAGGCAATGTTGCATATTTGGCCAAAATTAAAGGGCCAGATTTACTAAACAGGGCAAATTAGTGTGAAAGTTCAATCCCACATAAGGGCCGATGGAGTGGACAGTTCTGCGTGTGATCTACTGACGAACACAGACGCAGCAGATCATAATGACCAACGCAATCTAACAATTAGCATCTGGTTTAAGACATGCTTTTTTTGGGCGGTAAATAATGCCGCAAACACCAGTAAATTGACAAGCGCAAACCTTAGTAAATCACCTCACGTGATTCATTTAAATACTCTCCTCCCATAAACACTGCGTCTGAAATGGAAAGTCATACAAATGCATATGCAATCAGATCAGCCGCAAAAATAATTAACCCTTTCCACGGCTTTTCAGCGCTAATGTTTCACTGCGTGTCTTTATTAAATCCTGACAGTTGTTTTTTAACAGCAAAAGAGGGTTTGCGCTGGAGCAAGCTGTTTGTAAATCTGGCCCAAAGACATTAGAAATGCCAAGATGGTTCATTATATTATTACCAGTGATGCCAGTAACATACTAAGTAACCTGTTACTCTAATCTGACTACTTTTTTCCAGTAACGAGTAATCTAACGTGTTACTGTTTCCAAACCAGGGATCAGATTAAAGTAATTTATCCAAGTCACTGTGAGTTACTATTTTTGTCATTTTCCTTAGTAAAAAATATATATTTTTGCTTTCTTCTTGCGTCTCAGGGAGAGTATTTATGTTGTGAAGTGAAGTCAAGAAAGACTAATTTTTTATTAAAACATGTTTTTTTTTTTTAAGGAAGTATTTTTTAATTTCAATTTAAAATGTCAGGAGATATATTGTTGATGTTACTGTTAAAAATGCACTTCCAATAAAGTGAGTGTTGGAAAAAACGGTTGTCATTTTTATGTTGAGGCGGCAGGGGTGTTGTCAGCAACTGCTGAATGTAACTAATAAAGTAACTTGTAATCTAACTTAGTTACTTTTAAAATCAAGTAATCTGTAAAGTAACTAAGTTACTTTTTAAAGGAGTAATCAGTAATCAGATTACTTTTTCAAAGTAACTGTGGCAACACTGGTTATTATGAAGGAGAAAGTGCAACGCAAAATATAAGAGCCATTCGCAATATAAACAGTCAGCCTCCTCACTGTTGGCCTAACCAAGCTTTTTATAAGCTTCTTAATGCTATTTGGGCATAAGAAACAGCATTTATGGGACACATTTTGTTGCTGGTTTGAAATATGTTATTTGAATGTGAGTTTGGCTAGTAGTTTTCCCAATCACGTAGATAGGACTTGGTCTTGGATGCACAAAAGAAGTGTTGCAAATATGGCCACCAAATGAAATGACTTTCCTGAACAGAGACTTTGGTCAAACTGAGGCATCTTGAGTAGTGGTTCTCAACCAGGGGCCTGGGGCCTACTAGAGAGCTTCAACAAACTTTCAAGGGGCATGCAGGATGACTTAAAGGGATAGTTCACCCAGAAATTAAAATTCTGTCATCTTTTAGTCACGCTGAAGTTGTTCCAAACCTGTATTCATTTCTTTCTTCTGCTGAGCACAAAGGAAGATATTTGGAAGATTGTTTGTAACCAAGCTGATCTCGGCAGCCATTGACTACCATATAGTATTTTCCCCCACTTTCTATATCTTTTTATCTTTTTAAATATCTTTTTTTTAAATGACCGATCGTTTCGCTAGATAAGACCCTATTCCTCATCTGGGATCACGCAGAGCCTCTGGAGCCCATCGAAGCGCTTTAAAACTGCATTTATTTAGACCTTCAGCATTTTGGTTGCAACTGAAAACTATTATATGATGAAAAACCCTGGAATGTTTTCTTCAAAATACTTCATATAAAAAAATACAAAATAATTTCTTTTCGACTGAAGAAAGAGAGAACATCTTGGATGAGATGGGGGTGAGTAAATTATCAGGACATTTTCATTTTGGGGTGAACTAATCCTTTAAATCCTTTCAAAAAAATATTTTTATGCAGAACTTCAGACTCTGCGGTCGAAACACACAGAGTACCACCCCAAAGTCCCTAGTTCCTGGGTGGAAACGCGGCTTTAAATAGGCCTTTTACAAGGTCTTGATTTTGTGTTTGGACTCTACTAAAATAGGTTTTCATGCTTGAATGTTCCAAAACTTATTTCCCCCATACACTAAAAATATTTGCACTGCTTGTTCAAATTGCTTAGTTAAAATGAGCCAAAGCAACACTATTGTTATACATTTTGTCCTAACTTAATTTGATTGTGTTCAATCCACTTAAATATAATTTACTTAATCCCAGGGGCGCCGCTAGCAATTTTGGGCCCTCTGAAAGAATATGATGTTGGGCCCCTACCGCACCAACCTAGCTATCCAAAATTTTTGTCTGCAATTTAATAATATTGACCAATTAAGCTCCGCTCGCTCAACCCAGAATGCCCCAATTGGCTGATGAAATTGGCATTGATTAAAATTTAGATACAATTTATACAAAACGAAATTCACTTTAAAGAAAGGCTTTCTACAAAACAGAACTTAATGAAGTGGTCAAAATCATGTCTGACCCACTCTATGTCTCCTGGCATTGCGCATCTTATGATGTGTCCTTTCTCACTTATGCTGTTCACTTTTCATAATCAACATAGATTGACAACATAGTTAGACATAAAAAATAACTTTATAATATTTAAACATAAAATAAAACTAAATACCTTTTCTTAATGACTGCAACAAGTACAGTAGCCTACAATACAGAGAAATATTGGAATGGGATTTGAGCAAATGTCGTTTTACCTGTGAGCGTGAGTGGTTCGTGAGTGTATTTTGCCGGAAATGCAGAAATAAGCCATAATTTTGTTATATTTGTAACTCTTTGGTAGATTATACATTTATAAGTTCTATTACATTACTTCTAGTACTGTTACTACTAATAAAACCAATCTCTAGGGGCCCTAAAAGTGCGTGGGCCCTTAGAATCGTCCTAACTTTTAGTCCTCCTGTGGACTAAAACAACTAATGTCACAACGGCTTAGCCGATGGGGCTTTTAACGCTTGGTATTTAATTTGCTAATGTGTGTTATTACTAGCTTAAAGTTTGTCAACTAGCTAGTGCAGTATTATAACTCAGTTGTGTAATATTAACGTATATGAAATTAAAGTGAATGAATGAATATGTGAAATTGAATGCCTGAATCATGTCAGGGAACCATTTAAAATTCACTACTTAAAGGGTTAGTTCACCCAAAAATGAAAATTCTGTCATTAATTACTCACCCTCATGCCGTTCGACACCCGTCAGACCTCCGTTCATCTTCAGAACACAAATGAAGATATTTTTGTTGAAAGCTGATGCTGAGAAAGGCTTCAGATAGGCCTCGATTGGCATTCAGTACATTTACACTCCCAAGACCCATAAAATGCACTTAAAACGTTGTTACAATGTCCATCTCACCACAGTGACTCTACAATAATTTTACGATGCAACGACAATAGTTTTTGTGCGGAAAAAAAAATCTGAATAACACCTTTATCCAGCTTGTTCTTGTCTTCCGCGTGTGCCTCCACGACGCATGCGCGAGAATATGACGTAGCCCCGGGGTTCGGGAATCCATGAAATGCACACTTAAGCCCCATTTTGAGAACTACACCGAGACCTAAAGCATGATCAATGTAGAATTCAACAGCTTAGACACACGCGTCTTCCTCTGATTGTAAACAAATCGCTTCTGGGTCATGTGTCCGAACGCCGGATCTGCGTCATATTCTCGCGCATGCGTCGTGGAGGCACACACGGAAGACAAGTTGGATAAAGGTGTTATTTTGATTTTTTTTTCGCACAAAAACTATTGTCGTCGCATCGTAAAATTATTGTAGAGTCACTGTGGTAAGATGGACATTGTAACAACGTTTGAAGTGCCTTTTATGGGTCTTGGGAGTGTAAATGTACTGAATGCCAATGGAGGCCTATCTGAAGCCTTTCTCAGCCATCAGCTTTCAACAAAAATAACTTCATTTGTGTTCCGAAGATGAACGGAGATCTTACAGGTGTCGAACGACATGAGGGTGAGTAATTAATGACAGAATTTTCATTTTTGGGTGAACTAACCCTTTAATTGTATTCATTCCATGATGTGGAAGTTACATGAACAAATTATGTTTGATTGACTTAATTGATTCATGTGGGGGCGATGTTCACAATTAAATCATGTAAATCCAACACACTTTTATTCCCCATTGTTGCAGCTCCTCTCTTCGCAGTCTGTCAGTAAAGCTCTGTTTAGTTCCTGTCTCTATGAAGCCCCTCCTTCTGAAAAACACGGTGTGCTCTAATTGGTCGGCTGGAGTAGTGTTTCTTGATTGGTCAACTGGTTAGGCAGCTCACTAGCTTTTGGAACAGATTTAATGTTTCCCCTGACTTGTATGAAAAATGCTTTCTCTGAGAAACAAATGATTCTTTCGTGCGCCAATAGAATTTTTCAATGAATGTTTCGCATGTGACAATAAAGCTAGTATAGGTTTCAGATCTCAAGGCCCTTCTTTGTTTCTTTATGAAACAATAGCCCTATAGATTCACTGTCAAGAGGACTGGCATAATTCTGAATACAATCCAAGTTGATTTTACTGTATATCTCCGTTGTGGTTTTGGAGTGTATTGACAGATAATGAGCTCGCGCCACGGGCCGTGAACACAGAGCCGCGCTACAGCAAAGCCTCTTCCCAGAGCTCTAATAAATGCCACAGACTGACGAAGACGTGATGAATAACTGTAGAGGAAAATGTTGCACAAACAGAAATGTCTAAAAACGATAATTTAGTCATAGCTAGAGGGTCGTCCTTTTCAAAGGCAGGCCGCACAGTTTGCTGTTGAAGATAGCGGCGTGTGGAGATGGAGCGGCGCTATTGATGTTTGTGAAGGGGACATCAATACTGCACTGTAATAAAGCTCTGCTGACTGCAGGGAGCCTCAGTCGCGATTCCTCGCCCCCGGTCCGCACACGCACCCTTCTCTCAGATGTAATTACTTTGCTTGGCTATTCATTTAGGAAGTCGTTGTCAAGTAAAATCATCTCTGACTGTGATGAGCGAGCAGGGTTATGCGTGTTCATCTCCAGGGGTCGTTCCTCTAATGCTAAACATTTAAAGTCCCCATAGTATGTGTTAAAATACTGAACACTCAATCTTAACGGATCATCTTAGTTCGTTTTCTTTTATCAAAATTAAGCAAATTTGGGGTGGACTGTAATTTCATTACTTTGGTTTGATTGGATGTTTTTCATTTTGCACTATAGCTTCTAAAGTGAAAATACTAATTTAGGCCAATTGAGAAATATCCCAGGCGTTTCTACCACGGCTCTCTAATCGGATTTCAAACAAAACATGCCAATACTGAGTCTCATTCTCAAGTGTCTGAGTGGTTTATTTGTGCTTTTATGCATACACCTGAATTGGTTTGTAACTTTATTCTAATGTTAATGAATTCGGATGATCCTAAATGAGAGGCAATGTACCTGTAGTCAGTAATTTGCATAAAACATGCCCACATATTCTTCTAAATTTAGTTAAAGGCAGAGTAGGCGATTTGTTCCAGAAACATGTTTTGTTATGCTGATTGAAAGTCTCTTCACATCCTAAGCGCAATCACTAAGTTAAGTGGTCTAAATGTATATATATTAGGGGTGTAACGGTACACGTATTCGTACCGAACCGTTTCGGTACAGGGCTTTCGGTTCGGTGCACGGGTTCTGAATGCAATCTTTCACAGTTAACAGTTGGCTTGTTTTAAAGGATTAGTTCACTTTTAAATAAACTTTTGCTGATAATTTACTCACCCCCATGTCATCCAAGATGTCCATGTCTTTCTTTCAGCAGTCGAAAAGAAATTAAGGTTTTGGATGAAAACAGTCCAGCATTTTTCTCCATATAATGGACTTCCATGGGCTCCAAACGGTTCAAGGTCCAAATAACAGTTTCAGTACAGCTTCAAAGGGCTTTAAACGATATCAAACGATGAATAAGTGTCTTATCTAGCCAAACCATAAGTTTCTGCGAGAAACCGAGCAGTCTTTATGCTATTATTTTACCTCTTATCAGACTAATGTGATCATCTCTGAGCTCAGCCATAACTTCCGCTAAGTGAGGTCAAAATACGAGCGTGGTCATAGATGTATACGTAGATGCCTCATTAGCGCTTGTACGGATCAATAGAAAGAGGAATCTACGATCGATAAATCTATGACCACGCTCATATTTTGACCTCACTTAGCGGAAGTAATGGCTGAGCTCAGAGATGATCACGTTCGTCTGATAAGAGGTAAAATAATAGCATAAATACTGCTGGGTTTCTCGCAGAAACTTATGGTTTGGCTAGATCAGACCCTTATTCATCATTTGGTATCGTTTAAAGCCCTTTGAAGCTGCACTGAAACTGTCATTTGGACCTTGAACCATTTGGAGCCCATTAAAGTTCTTTATATGGTGAAAAATCCTGGAATGTTTTCATTCAAAACCTTAATTTCTTTTCGACTGCTGAAAGAAAGACATGGACATCTTGGATGACATGGGGGTGAGTAAATTATCAGCAAAAGTTTACTTAAAAGTGAACTAATCCTTTAAGCTTGGAACACACTTCAATCCGAGTTCCCACACGAACATATTAAGTATTCAGTCCATTATCACGAAATTCAAACGATAAATGCTGTTTTGACGATCTTTAATACGGCGTGAATGATCACTGTATAGGCGCGTCAGTTCAAGCAGCCGCGGCGCACGCAAGATCTTCTCTTCCTAAAGAATAAACATGAAATAATATCTTAAGGTATGTCGAGGATACATTGCATCTTACTGAAACGTATCATATTGTCATCATGTAATCAGTGTTTCATTGGTGGAAAGGCGTCAATATTAAAACAGCTTGTAAACAATGTCACGTAGCATTACATTTACCTCAGAAGTCATTCAGTGTCCACAGGCTGTTAGTTCACTAGAGAAATCAACTCTTTCGCTAAATATATGCACTATATTAGCCTTTAGTAGCCACTAAGCATCCTACAACTCTTTCAGTCTTTATTGAGAAACAAAAAGTTTGAGTTAGAAAAGTTAGCAAGAGTGTGATTATAAAGACAATGCCTTTAAGGCTAATAGGTCGGTTGACGATGCTGTTGCTCTGTGTCTTCTGTCAATTTTGCAACAATGTGAAACTCCTGGCACTTATGCAAGGGCTCTTTTTCTCTAATCTGCATTTAATACAAAACTCTGTTAAACTAGAGCAATTGGAGGTTCATCACTCCCTTGCTCTTTGGATTCTGGATTGTTTTGCAGAATAGATCACAAGTAGTCAAAATTAACGACAAGATTTTGAGCCCTAGAACAATAAGTATGGGAGTGTCACAAGGCTGTGTGTGGCGAGGCTGGCGAGCGAGAGACGTGGGAGGAGCGTGCGAGACCAGTGCCTGATCGAGAATGAGCGTCACCTGCTTGGTCCTCTCTCGTCTTTCACTGGTGTCGCTCGTCCTTATATGCCTCCGGGCTCCCTCATGGGAGGACTCGAGGTGTGCCTCGCAGGTGGATAGAGGCAGACCTCAATCACGCACCGGTCTCGCTCGCTCCTCCCACGTCTCTCGCTCGCCAACTTCGCCACACTATGTTTTGTCACAAGTATTATATTCCATGTACACTCATGATTGTGTTTCGCACAGTAAATCAGTTGAACTTTTCAAGTTTGCAGATGACACTACAATAATTGGTTTGATAACAGAATCTGACTATAGAAAGGAGGTATCGACATTGATTGAATAGAGTTACACCCATAATTTGAAATTGGATGTTGGTGAAATGGTGTTTGACTTGCGGCTGGGAAAAAATGCTGTTATGCCATTAACTAATGATCAGGTCATTGAAAATGTTGAGAGTTTTAACTTGAAACAACCAATGACTTGATAGGCATTATTAATAAATCCCACCAGAGACTGTATTTTTTTAAGACAGCTGAAAAAGTTTGGATTGTCTAAAGCTGGTATGTCCAGGTTTTATAGAGCTGTGATAGAAAGTGTGCTGACTTTCTCAATAATAGTGTGGTTTGGCAGCTCCACAGTCCAGCAGAAAAAGTCAGATTCATAATATAGTGCGGCCTGCCTCATAGATCATAGTTTGTGACCTTTCTACCATTGACAACATTTGTGTCTCACGTTTTCAGAGAAAAGGTCTATCAATTCTCAGAGATCCCACACACCAGGCAAGACATTTTTAACTCCTCTTCCTTCAGGCAGATGACTTAGATCAATTAAAACCAAGTTTGCACATTTCTTGAACAGCACTTGTTGTAGGATGGTTCATGCTCTTAACTCTTCTGGTATTTATGCATCAGTATTTCATTCTTTGTAATGCTTGGGATATATATGCATATATGTATATGTTTTTTGCATGTTTTTCTCAGTGTTATAATTGTAGTTTAGCTCACCAAGAACAATTCCAGACAACCAGGCTGTTATGCCAATAAATAATTAAACGTATGAGGCTGTGAAAATGAGTTGATGAGTTTACCTGATTAATGTCCGGACAACCTCTGTGGTCCCGCCTTTTTCAAAACAAATAAAAGCTTAAAAAAATTAGCTTAAATGCTAATTCTGGGTATTAGCGTACAAAAATACGCTATATTGCCAAAAGTATTGGGACACCCCTCCAAATCATTGAATTCTGGTGTTTCAATCACTTCCGAAGTGGTAGGCCACGTAAAATCACAGAGCGGGGTCAGCGCATGCTGAGGGTCACAGTGCGCAGAAGTCGCCAACTTTCTGCAGAGTCAACAGCTACAGACCTCCAAACTTCTGTGTCCTTCAGATGAGCTCAAGATCAGTGTGTAGAGCTTCATGGAATGGGTTTCCATGGCCGAGCAGCTCATCCAAGCCGTACATCACCAAGTGCAATGCAAAGCGTTGGATGCAGTGGGGTAAAGCACGCCGCCACTGGACTCTGGAGCAGTGGAGACGTGTTCTCTAGAGTGACCAATCACGCTTCTCTGTCTGGCAATCCCATGGACAAGGCTGGGTTTGGCGGTTGCCAGGAGAACGAGACTTGCCTGACTGCATTGTGCCAAGTGTAAAGTTTGGTGGAGGGGGGATTATGGTGTGGGGGTTGTTTTTCAGGGGTTGGGCTTGGCCCCTTAGTTCCAGTGAAAGGAACTCTTAATGCTTCAGCATACCAAGACATTTTGGACAATTTCATGTTCCCAACTTTGTGGGAACAGTTTGGGGACGGCTTACTGTTACTTACTGTCGCAACATGACTGACCAGTGCACAAAGCATCGGTCCATAAAGACATGGATGAGTGAGTTTGGTGTGGAGGAACTTGACTGTCCAGCACAGAGTCCTGACCTCAACCCGATAGAACAGCTTTGGGCTGAATTAGAGCGGAGACTGAGAGCCAGGCCTTCTCGTCCAACATCAGTGCCTGACCTCACAAAAGTTCTAGAAGAACAGTCAAGAATTCCCATAAACACACTCCTAAACCTTGTGAAAAGCCTTCCCAGAAGAGTTGAAGCTGTTAGAGCTGCAAAGGGTGGGCCGACTCCGTTTTAAACCCTACGGATTAAGAATGGGATGTCATTAAAGTTCATGTGCATGTAAAGGCAAGCATTCCAAAACTTTTGGCAATATAGTGTATGTCTTTCCTGCAGCACTCTCTGACATCATCCTGCAGGAAATTACATAATTTCAGTGGGAAAACAACATCATTAAAATATTAGATAATTTGGCAAGTATTAACAATAGATTTTTGTGTTAGCAGTTGGTTTATACTCACTTTTAAACATTCCCTCCTGTTTGACAGAATTTAAAGGATGATACAATTAAATTGTGCCATACTTTCTTGCAGCACAATTGCAACACATGCATATTCATTTTGTGAATGTTACAGAGTTCAGAAGGCACTGCGTAATAGGAAGGACCCCTATAAAAGCTGGCAGAGTCAGCCTGAAATTACGTGATCCCACCTCACTCCCTTAATACCTGTACAAGCACAACAAACGAGCAGGAAAGTGCTGTCCTGACAGTTTGCGGCCGCTGTGCCGTTGAACCAGGAGAGGCGAGGAGAGTCGGGCAGGGCAGGTGTTTCCTGCGTCCCCAGGGAGAAAGCAACTACACCTGCCGGCTGCAGGCCATGTGATGGATCGATGGAAGAGGAACTGACTCAGCGCTCTAGCTCTGCACAGGACCTGATTGAAACACTCTGTCATCACACAAACAATAACAGACATTCATCTTTTAGCGTCGGCAGGGGAGGCTGCAGCCTCGCGCTTGTGCAGGACTGATGAGGGCAGTAAAGGGAAGGAGACGGGTTGCTTTAGGAAATGGTTCTGCGGACCCGCACCGTGTCAAACAGCCTCTTCAGCAAAGCTTCTTTATAAAGCAGAAACACCTGCCTCCTCTCCCATTCCTGACATCTACACAGGAGGACGGCAAACAGCCGTTTAACACCATCCCACTGACTCTCACTGAGTCATCAAACAAACTTCATTAGTCATCTGCATCACATTCAGATCACCTCTCCAGACACAGCATACGCTGCACATCTCTGATGAAGGTTTATTATATGAAAACACAATATTCATCCATAGGGAAGACTAGCTGTCAAATGACAGAGCAGTCGGAAAGTTTTGAGTCAAAAGTCCAAATGCTCAAGTTGGTTTCAAACATATCAACAAATATATATATGTATATATACAACACCGTCAGTATTTGTCAACGCCGTCAACCGTCAACACGTCAGTATTTGTCAACACCGTCAGTATTTGTGAACACGTTAACGCCGTCAGTATTTGTCAACACCGTCAGTATTTGTCAACACCGTCAGTATTTGTCAACACCGTCAGTATTTGTCAACACGTCAGTATTTGTCAACACGTCAACACCGTCAGTATTTGTCAACACCGTCAACACGTCAGTATTTGTCAACACCATCAACACCGTCAGTATTTGTCAACACCGTCAACACGTTAGTATTTGTCAACACCGTCAACACGTCAGTATTTGTGAACACGTTAACACCATCAGTATTTGTTAACACGTCAACACCGTCAGTATTTGTCAACACCGTCAGTATTTGTCAACACGTCAACAACGTCAGTATTTGTCAACACCGTCAGTATTTGTCAACACGTCAACACCGTCAGTATTTGTCAACACCGTCAGTATTTGTCAACACGTCAACACCGTCAGTATTTGTCAACACGTCAACACCGTCAACACGTCAGTATTTGTCAACACGTCAGTATTTGTCAACACCATCAACACTGTCAGTATTTGTCAACACCGTCAACACGTTAGTATTTGTCAACACCGTCAACACGTCAGTATTTGTGAACACGTTAACACCATCAGTATTTGTTAACACGTCAACACCGTCAGTATTTGTCAACACCGTCAGTATTTGTCAACACGTCAACACCGTCAGTATTTGTCAACACCGTCAGTATTTGTCAACACCGTCAGTATTTGTCAACACGTCAACACCGTCAACACGTCAGTATTTGTCAACACCGTCAACACGTCAGTATTTGTCAACGCCGTCAGTATTTGTCAACACGTCAACACGTCAGTATTTGTCAACACCGTCAGTATTTGTCAACACGTCAACACGTCAGTATTTGTCAACGCCGTCAGTATTTGTTAACACGTCAACACCGTCAGTATTTGTCAACATCGTCAGTATTTGTCAACACCGTCAGTATTTGTCAACGCAGTCAGTATTTGTCAACACGTCAACACCATCAGTATTTGTCAACACGTCAACACTGTAAGTATTTGTCAACACATCAACACCGTCAGTATTTGTCAACACGTCAACACCGTCAGTATTTCTCAAAACCGTCAACCCCGTCAGTATTTGTCAACCCGTCAGTATTTGTCAACACCGTCAACACCGTCAGTATTTGTCAAAACCGTCAACACGTCAGTATTTGTCAACACGTCAGTATTTGTCAACACCGTCAACACCGTCAGTATTTGTCAACACCGTCAACACCGTCAGTATTTGTCAACACGTCAATATTTGTCAACACTGTCAGTATTTGTCAACACCGTCAACACTGTCAGTATTTGTCAACATCGTCAACACCGTCAGTATTTGTCAACACGTCAGTATTTGTCAACACTGTCCGTATTTGTCAACACCGTCAACACTGTCAGTATTTGTCAACATCGTCAGTATTTGTCAACACCGTCAACACGTCAGTATTTGTCAACACGTCAATATTTGTCAACACTGTCAGTATTTGTCAACACCGTCAACACTGTCAGTATTTGTCAACATCGTCAACACCGTCAGTATTTGTCAACACGTCAGTATTTGTCAACACCGTCAACACCGTCAGTATTTGTCAACACCGTCAGTATTTGTCAACCCGTCAGTATTTGTCAACACCGTCAACACCGTCAGTATTTGTCAGCACCGTCAGTATTTGTCAACCTGTCAGTATTTGTCAACACCGTCAGTATTTGTCAACCTGTCAGTATTTGTCAACACCGTCAGTATTTGTCAACCCGTCAGTATTTGTCAACACTGTCAGTATTTGTCAACCCGTCAGTATTTGTCAACACCGTCAACACCGTCAGTATTTGTCAACACCTCCAGTATTTGTCAACCCGTCAGTATTTGTCAACACCGTCAACACCGTCAGTATTTGTCAACCTGTCAGTATTTGTCAACCCGTCAGTATTTGTCAACACCGTCAACACGTCAGTATTTGTCAACCCATCAGTATTTGTCAACACCGTCAGTATTTGTCAACCCGTCAGTATTTGTCAACACCGTCAACACCGTCAGTATTTGTCAATCCGTCAGTATTTGTCAACACCGCCAGTATTTGTCAACCCGTCAGTATTTGTCAACACCGTCAATACGTCAGTATTTGTCAACACCGTTAGTATTTGTCAACATCAGTATTTGTCAACACCGTCAGTATTTGTCAACACATTTGTCAACACCGTCAATATTTGTTAACCCCTCAGTATTTGTCAACACCGTCAACACCGTCAGCGTTTGTCAACACCGTCAGTATTTGTCAACCCGTCAGTATTTGTCAACGCCGTCAGTATTTGTCAACACCGTCAATACGTCAGTATTAGTCAACACCGTCAGTATTTGTCAACCCGTCAGTATTTGTCAACACATCAGTATTTGTCAACACCGTCAACACCGTCAGTATTTGTCAACACCGTCAACACCATCAGTATTTGTCAACACCGTCAGTATTTGTCAACACCGTCAGTATTTGTCAACCCGTCAGTATTTGTCAACACCGTCAGTATTTGTCAACCAGTCAGTATTTGTCAACATCGTCAACACCGTCAGTATTTGTCAACACCGTCAGTATTTGTCAACACATTTGTCAACACCGTCAGTATTTGTCAACACATTTGTCAACACCGTCAATATTTGTCAACCCGTCAGTATTTGTCAACATCGTCAACACCGTCAGTATTTGTCAACACCGTCAGTATTTGTCAACACATTTGTCAACACGTCAGTATTTGTCAATACTTCAGTATTTGTCAATACCGTCAGTATTTGTCAACATGTCATTATTTGTCAATACCGTCAGTATTTGTCAACACGTCAGTATTTGTCAATACCGTCAGTATTTGTCAACACGTCAGTATTTGTCAACACCGTCAGTATTTGTCAACCCGTCAGTATTTGTCAACACCGTCAGTATTTGTCAACACCGTCAGTATTTGTCAACCCGTCAGTATTTGTCAACACCGTCAGTATTTGTCAACCCGTCAGTATTTGTCAACACCGTCAGTATTTGTCAACACCGTCAGTATTTGTCAACCCGTCAGTATTTGTCAACACCGTTAGTATTTGTCAACCTGTCAGTATTCGTCAACACCGTAAGTATTTGTCAACGCGTCAGTATTTTACACTGGAAGGTGAAGGTTTTTGTTAATTTTAAGTAATTTTTTTTTTCAATTTATTGTGTAAAAATGTAAAAACATCAATGGAACCACATTATATTATGTCTTAATTACCTAAGAACATTGGTGATATTTGTTTAATATTAAAAGGATGGAGGAGAATTAAGGAAGTCAGAAACTGGGTTGTTAATAATAGTGTGAAAACAAACAAAAAATAAACAGATAATGTATTTTATGATTTAGATCCTTTACTGAACACCAGTATTACATAACGGAATATTTTACATTGTTTTTGGATGGATTAAATTTAATTAGCATGCTTTTTAGTGTGTCTGACGGAGTTGACACAAATTAAGTTATGGACTGAATAAATATAATTTTTTAGAAAAAATATGTACAAACGAACCGGTTCCCTTACAGGGTTCATTATCTGAGACCATCGTCTACAAAAATACAAATTTTTAATAATGTAGTATTAGTTTTTATTTTTAACATTTTAAAACATGTTTTTGTCTCTTATCAGTGATATGCACACACCCATACATGCATATGTGTGTGTGTGTGTGTGTGTGTGTGTGTGTGTGTGTGTGTGTAGCCTACATCATGTGTATGTATATAATAATGTATATACACATAAATTGTTAAAACAAATATTTTTATGTTAGATGCTAGATTGCATCTAACAATCTATCTTAGATTTATATAAATATAAATATTTTGTATATATATATATATATATATAAAAAAAAAAAAAAACTTAAATATATACATACATGTGTGTGTATTTATATATACATAATAATAATACACATACACAAACTTTTATTTTGGATTAATCCATTTGACAACACTAATACAAGTCGATTAATCACAGTGTGTGTACTATGTATAATTAGTATGTATATTTTTATACTTACATATGCATTTACATATGTAAGAAATATGTGCATGTATATACTGTATACATAGCCTATTTAGCTACATTATTAAATATATACGTACATGCATGTGTGTGTATTTATAATAATTATACACAGAACATACGTTATGTAAACACATACTTTTATTTGACAGCACTAATATATATATATATATATATATATATATATATATATATATATATATATATATATATATATATATATATATATATATATATATATATATATATATATATATATATCCTGTAGCTCAAACAGTAGAGCATAGCGCTAGGAACGCCAAGGTTATGGGCTCCATTGCCAGAGAAAGCAAAAATATAAAATGTGTACTTTGAATGCAATATAAGTCGCTTTGGATAAAAGCATCTGTCAAACACATAAATATAGCCTAAATGTAAATATATATATATGCAAAAAGGAGTGTTCCAAAACGAGTGGTTATTGATTCTATATATAGCATTAGCATATATATAATTTTGTCAAATCAGTGTCAAAAGCATTTTCCCATTGAGAGTTAACTGCATGCATTGCTATTGGGGCATGTTGTCACAAAAGGCCACGTGTTCAATGAAGCTTTTTTTATTTCCAAAAATGTTTGAAATGTTAAATAGCTTTGATGAGAATTTAAGCCATGTGCCTATACAGATGGTGACTTTCAAAAATAACGTACATATATTATTCACTGGAGTAAAATTCACTCGTGTGACAACTTGCCCCGCATCTTCAAGAATCATATTAATTCAATGTAGCTCTATAGAAAACGGATGAAGAGACCACGTCACATGAGGTTTAAATGTGATAATTGAATGCGATAATTTGAAAATGATTAAACCGCAATTATAAAATCCTCTAATTAGATAGTCTGAAAGGTGATAGCTCTCAAAATGGCGTGTGTTTTGTGGAAGTGCAGTTCCTGTGGGGATCAGTAGAGGGCAGCCTGATCACACCGCCTCCACCCAACACGGGTGGCTGGAGCACACTATGGCTGGAGAAGTTTACCATCGCACATGAAATTAAGAATCAATTTTTCATTCACGAAAGTCTTATTGTACCTCAGAGGTTCCCCGCAATAGCAGACATGAGGAAACGCACATCGGTTTGAGCAGAGTCGTGGAGTCCGAGCGTCTGACAGTAATAGATGGACTCCAATATTACGCTCAAAAACCTTTGAGGCTTATTGAAAACGGGAAGCTAATCTTATCTTAAAAGTAACACGCTTTGAAGGCGTTATGAAAAGCTGCTTTGTGTGTGCATCGCAGCCGCCCCACATGCTCATAAATCTTCAGGTGAAATAATTGTTTACAGTTGGAATTAATGTAACACGCATTCCTCAGCAGCTAATAAATTAGAGACGCTCTCATTAGCATCTGAATTGATTTCCCCCCTAATTCTCATCCCGCACACACAACACAACACATGTGGCTGGGGCGCGCTCAACTTTCTCTGCCTTTTTTCTTTCTGGATTCCCAAGCAACTACAGAGAAAGAAGAAGAAGAAGAAGAAGAAGAAGAAGAAGAAGAAGAAGAAGAAGAAGAAGAAGAAGTGCACGTTTACAGTTTTTTTCAATTGTTTACACGCAATTTTGAAAACAGAGTTCTTTTTGTCAAAATATAATCACAATTATCCAAACACCACACTCAATTAGCAAAATTCCTAGATTGTTTGAAAAATGACACACTTCAGTCAAAACATATACACATATTTGTGAAAATGCTATTTGTTTTCATTTAACCAACACAGTCATCAATGATCATACACTATTGCAGCCAGTTTCTCACTGCTGTGATAAATAAAAAACACATTTGTAAAAAAAAAAAAAAACGATTTTTAGCCAGACATTCTTACTGTATGTAAGAGATCATTTAGGTGACAAAAAATAGTGAGAAACTCACAACATTATTCATGATTTGTTTTGAGATAGGAGAATGTAGACAAATACTGTAGGCCTACTATAACCTTACTGCACTGCACAACACTTGATGCTGCAGACTGAATATTTCAAGTATTTATTTCAATACTTACAGTATTGTAAGTTACAGTAATCAACCAACAATGATATCAATTACTGTAAACAAATAAAATCTATAGACAAATAAAAATTACTGCATGAATTACAGTACATACACTTTGACTCTGAAGAAAAGTAAAGTAAAAGTAAACAGAAATGAAAGAAAACTCAAAGCAACAAGAATACTGCAACTATCCATCTCTCCGTCTGGCTGGATCAGGCCATAAGATTTCATCAACATCACAGGCTATGTCTTCATTGGCAAGGCACCGTTGGAAGAATCGCCTTGTGTGACGAATCCACCCCTGCACTGAAGCTGCTTCAATAAGATCACATGCCTGTTCCATGGCCTGAATGAGGGGCAAACGGTCATAAGGCCGCAGGTCATATACCTTCCACCGCCACGCTGAAAAAAATTCTTCTATAGGATTCAGGAAGGGGGAGTATGGGGGAAGGTATAAAACTTCAAAATCAGGGTGATCATGGAACCAGTTCTGGACCAGAGCAGCCCGATGAAATGAGACCCAAACGACAATGTACCACATCTGGTCCACTTGGTGTAATGCTGTGACAATCTCATGCAATCGGTCAAGAAATGCAAGTATCAGATTTGCATTATAGGGTCCCAGATTTGCATGGTGGTGGAGGACCCCATTTTGTGTGATAGCAGCGCAAAGGGTGATGTTACCCCCTCGCTGCCCTGGCACATTGGGGATTGCCCTGTGCCCAATTACATTTCTCCCTCTTCTTCTTGTTTTTGCAAGGTTAAATCCAGCCTCATCCACATATATAAATTCATGTTGAATTTCAGCAGCATCCATTTGCAAGACTCTCTGAAACACATTAAAGAAAATAGGATGCTATTCAATATCTATAGCACAGTATTTTTTTTGTGACAGAGCATTATGAGCAGTGCATGATACCACGCCATAGTCAGATGAACAATGCATACCTCCACATACTCATTGCGCAGATGTTTCACTCTCTCTGAATTTCTGTCAAATGGTACCCGATACAGTTGCTTCATGTTTATTTGATTTTTCTTTAGGATTCGACCTAATGTTGACAGAGAGACTCGTTGGATGTTATTGAAAATATTGTCATCATTGATGATATTGGCTTGGATTTCTCGTAGCCTGATACAATTATTGGCCAAAACCATGTTCACAATGGCGGCCTCTTGTGCACGACTAAACATAGGGCCCTTCCATCCTTGGTGTCCTCGACCCTCAATCCTATGTAAAAAAAAAAAAAGAAATCACTGTGTGTAATGTTTTGCAAAAAGGGTGAAGCAGACATTGTGTGTAATGTTGTGCAAATCTGTGGAGGTGTTTTGCTCATTGGAGTAAAGTTTTGCTAATTGTGTGGAAATTTTAATTTTAGTGTGTAAACAATCGTAAAAAACTGTAAAAGAAAAGAAAAGAAACATGGACTATAAAGCCAAAGCCTGTCATTGGTATGCAAAAAAGAGTGTCTCTGGTTATTTATTCTGTTATTCTTTTTTTCCTGCATTATAATTTATAGCTTCAGTTAGTCTGTTGTTTGCAGTATATTCAGGAGTTCTGGTGCAGGGCTGAACAGTTCACCCAAAAATTCATATGCAGTCATCATTTACTCGCATGTCTTTCCAAATCTTCAACTTTCTTTCCATACAACAAATGCGTAAAATCGCAGGATCTGTCGATGGTGCCATCGGACACATATGACTGAAGTTGATCCACACCAGGACTGGGTCTCGTTTCACCGATTGTAACAGTTTGAAAGTTCAGCTTCATTGGATGGAAAAGAGCAGCTTGATGTTTTGTGTTACACTGAAAAAATTACATAATTTCGAATGACTAAATAACAGCTGAACAGTCTTTGAATGGTGTTTGTTAGTGGCATATGTAAAAGTGCTACTGTAATATGAAGGAATTTTCCATAGAGACTTTTTACGCATTGCATTGTTTTGTCTTTTGCGTTTCAAGGAAATGTCCGTAAAACTGATCAGATATCAGGCAGAAAATGTGTTTTCTGTGAACAATTCTGAGGGTTTGTGGAGTGGATTTCAACCAGAGGATGATCCTGTCTGAAGAAGCTGAAAAGAGGGTTTATGCTGTCTGTTGAGTGTGTGTGTGTGTGTGTGTGATTGTGTGTGCAAGTGTGTTTGTGAGAGTGTGTGTGAGTATGCGTGTTTGAGTGTGTGTGTTTGTGTGTGTGAGAGTATGTGTGTGTTTGTGTGTGCAAGTGTGTTTGTGAGAGTGTGAGTATGCGTGTTTGAGTGTGTGTGTGTGTGTGTGTGTGTGTGTGTGAGTATGCGTGTTTGAGTGTGTGTGTGAGTATGTGTGTGATTGTGTGTGCAAGTGTGTTTGTGAGAGTGTGTGTGAGTATGCGTGTTTGAGTGTGTGTGTTTGTGAGTGTTTGAGTATATGTTTGTGTGTTTGTGAGTGTGTGTGTGTGTGTGTGAGAGTGTTTTTTTGAGTGTGTGAGTGAGTGTGAATATGTGTGTGTCAGAGTGTGTGTGTTAGAGTGAGTATGTGTGTGTTTGTGTGTGTGTGTGAGAGTATGTGTGTGTTTGTGTGTGCAAGTGTGTTTGTGAGAGTGTAAGTGAGTGTGAGTATGCGTGTTTGAGTGTGTGTGAGTGTGAGTATGCGTGTTTGAGTGTGTGTGTGTGAGTGTGTGTTTTTGTGAATGTTTGAGTGTGTGTGTGTGTGTGTTTGTGTGTGTTTTTTTGAGTGAGTGTGAATATGTGTGTGTCAGAGTGCGTGTGTTAGAGTATGTGTGTGTTTGAATGTGTGAGAGTATGTTTGTGTGTGCAAGTGTGTTTGTGAGAGTGTGTGTGTGTGTGTGTGTGTGAGTGTGAGTATGCGTGTTTGAGTGTGTGTGTGTGTGTGAGTATTTGAGTATGTGTGTGTGTGTGTGTGTGTGTGTGTGTGTTTTTGAGTGTGTGAGTGTGAATATGTGTGTGTCAGAGTGCGTGTGTTAGAGTGAGTATGTGTGTGTTTGTGTGTGAGAGTATGTGTGTGTTTGTGTGTGCAAGTGTGTTTGAGTGTGTGTGTGTGTGAGTGTGAGTATGCGTGTTTGAGTGGGCATGTTTTTGTGAAATATCAGGACACAGATGTGTATAATGACATGGGTATGACACAGGTATTACAAAAAGAGGGTGAAATATGAGGACGTTCCCCATGTCCTCACTTTTCAAAATGCTTATAAATCACACAGAACAAGTTTTTTTTCACAGAAAGTGAACTGCACAGTCTCCTGTGAGGGGTAGGTTTAGGGGCAGGGGCAGTGTGTGTGTGTGTGTGTGTGTGTGTGTGTGTGTGTGTGAGGGGTAGGTTTAGGGGCAGGGTCAGTGTAAGGGGATAGAAAATACGGTTTGTACGGTATAAAAACCATTACGCCTATGGAATGTCCTCACATTTCACAAAAACAAACATGTGTGTGTGTGTGTGTGTGTGTGTGTGTGTGTGTGTGTGTGTTTGTGAGTGTGTGAGTATGTGTGTGTGTGTGTGTGTGTTTTGAGTGTGTGTGTGAGAGTGCGTGTGTTAGAGTGAGTATGTGTGTGTGTGTGTTTGTGTGTGTGAGAGTGTGTGTGAGTGTGAGTATGCGTGTTTGAGTGTGTGTTTGTGAGTGTGTGTGTGAGAGTATGTGTGCGTGTGTGTATGTGTATGTGTGTGTGTTTGTGAGTGTGTGTGTGAGTGAGTGAATGTGAATATGTGTGTGTCAGTACACACAGGGAAAAAGGGTGTCAAAATTGTACCTTTAAAAGTACATCTTTTTATCTTTGTATCTTTTTTACTCCTAAAAGGTGCATGTTAGTACTTTAAAGTACAAATATGTACACTGTAAAATCGAATTAATTAGACTTACTTAAAAAAGAAAACCGATTGCCTTAAAAAACCAAGTAAAGTGAAATAGGAATAGTATGTTGTGCTAACACATGTTTAGTTAGTAGTTTACTTACACAAGAGTTCTAGTAACTAAAAAAGAACTGTAGAGAGAACTTGATCTTAACTTTAGATTTACTCTTGACTTGCTACCATTGTTGTTACCATTGTTGTGTTCTGCTGAATGCTGAAGTGTGTGTGTGACTCAACCATGATCAACTGCAAGATATTATTACAAATACAGAGGCATTATATCAACCCGATTAACAGTTTCACATGTGTTTATGACGTAAGCATTAGCAATAAAATTGTAAATGATCATTATACGACATAAAGGGAAACATTACAGGTTAATTTTAAAAGGTGAGCTTAATTTCTGACTAAATCAAAAAAGCAAGGTCAACTTTTAAAAGCAAACTATTAATTACTTCTCTACCTTTGAAACTAAATAACTTCTTGTTGTATCACTGCATCAATAGGAACAGAGTTATAATGATATGATTGTTCCAAGTGCCCGACCAAAGTGAACACTGATCACCATAATGTTTTTTTTTTTTGTTTTTTTGCTTGACAAAATGGCACTCAAACCAATCAATTAATCTGAACTTGGGTTTTCTGAGTAAACAAGGAATATTATGTGAACAGTACAGATTACTAGATTTTTTACAATAAAGTTAACTAAAATGTGTAAGTTAGAATCACTTTTGGATTCTACTATGAACCTTTTTGTGGTGAAAATTTTTCAAAGATGTCCTTTTACTGCCCCAGTGACAAGCTGTTGTACCCCTAAAGGTACAATTTTGACACCTTTTCCCCCTGTGTGTATGAGTGTGTGTGTGTGTGTGTTTGTTAGTGTGAGTGAGTGAGTGTGTGAGTATGCATGTGTTTGTTTGAGTGTGTGTGTGTCCTGTTAAACCCTACATTATGGGGACAAAATGTCCCTACAAAGATGGCAATTTCCGAAATCCTTGTGGGGACATTTTTCGGTCCCCATGAGGAAAACAACTTATAAATCTTACAGATTGAGCATTTTTGAAAATGTAAAATGCCTGTAGTTGTGTATGATGGGTAGGTTTAGGGATAGGATTAGTAAGAGGAGAGAATATACAGTTTGTACAGTATAAACATCATTACGTCTATGGAGCGTCCCCACAAAGATAGCGAATTGGACATGAGTGTGTGTGTGTGTGTGTGTGTGTGTGTGACTGCTTTGGCAGTGCTCTCTTATCTTGTCCTGTGCTGCTTATCTGTTCAGTGTACAGCAGCAGGTCTGCTCAGATCCCAGAGCCCAAACCTCCAACCAGGAACCAGAGAGAAAGTCAAACACTCACAGTCACTGTCGAAACCAGGCCATAGACTCTTTTCAGAAAACACCTAACATGTGAATTACTTATTAAAAACGCTCCAACAACACTGCTGCTTACTGTCCTCAACATTAAACACACACACACACACACACACACACACACACACACACACACACACACACACACACACACACACACACACACACACACACACACACACACACACACACACACACACACACACACACACACACACACACACACACACACACACACACACACACACAATAGGGCTGTAACTATACAATTTTTACAAACATATTTACAACATGAGGTTTTGATTTCTTAATACCCTTGTCAAAAAGAATGTGCACTTGTGACGCATTTCAAATCTTACAAGTATATAATATTAATCAGATAAATGGTAATTTAAGAGAATTTAAAGAGTTTCCCTTTTCTAAACACACTTTAGTAGAAAAGTGCACTTTAAAGTACATTTTAAAAGAGTATGTTTTAATACTCTTTTTGGCATGCTTTAAAGTGCACTTATTTTGTGTGTTGTCTAGCATACTAAAACACATGTAAAGCACTTGATTTAGTGTGCTATTTGATATTACATTTAAATATATTTTAAATAATTTGCACCTTCATCATTACAAATGTGTAACTACAAATACACGACGTACAAGTTTCAATAGAAAAGATATTATCATACATAGTTACCATGAATTCTTCATTATGAAATCACATTTAAATATGTAATTAAGTGGGTCAAAAGCACTCGAATGGCATTTCATATGAATTTAAAAATGCAATAAAGTGTCTGGAAACAGTACATTCAGTTCACACTTACACTATTTCACTATTCACACTTGTACTAACTATAGAGTAACTAACCATAAACACAACTCTATAGTAAGTGCATTTTTACATTTCCTTTTAATCTTGAATATTGGATCCTTGCCACACAGTTAAAACATGAATGCACACACACACACACACACACACACACACACACACACACACACACACACACACACACACACACACACACACACACACACACACACCGCAGTAAAATCCTCTAATTCTACACTAAACACCAGCAAACAGCTCCACATTAACCTCTGATCCTCTATCACTGCAGTTTAATAGTCTCTCTCTGTGTGTGTGTGTGTGTGTGTGTGTGTGTGTTTCCGTGGCCGAGGCCGTGATGACAGATTTACAGGATGTTGTGGACGGTATTGGTCAGCAGTTCGCTGTATTGAGGATGCATGTGACACATATGACTCCCGCGGTGTCGCAGAGTGATGACATCCTCTTTTTAATGAGCATTGTTAGCGTAGCATGAGCAGAGCGGCGGTGAATCATAAATCAGCCGCTGAGACCGCAGCTCTCACACAGGGAGGATTCCCTAATGAACAGCCTCTCTCCTCTTTCATGAAGGATCTTTGAAAGCACACAGACCCTCAGCAGTCCCGCAGACACACTCCAGACCCCCGTACCGGGCCTGTTCCGTCCTGGTGCCCACTGGTCTGGGAAACCACACGCGCTTGAACGCAACGCTGAACACGCACGCGGCCTCTGAAGTTATGAAGTCTTGAGTGGTGATTTGTTGAGTGTTGGTGGTTAAAGGTGAATCATGTGTGTGTGTGTGTGTGTGTGTGTGTGTGTGTGTGAGACATGCTTTATATCAGTTTTGCTTCAGATCCTAGATATTTTATTGGACTTCAAAATTAGATTATCATGCAAAATGAAAAATTAAAGGCACAATATGTAAGATTTTTGGATCAAAATATCCAAAAACCACTAGAACAATGTTATATATTTTGTTGACTACTTTATCCCAAATGTTTCCAAAAAAGTTTAAATCCAGAGAAATAAACAATTTTAAGCAGGACATGGACCGTGTCCATGCGACCACACAATATTAAAAAAGACGCATAGTGTTTCAACGTCTTCAGTGGTGTAGTCATAGAGTAAGACTCATGGAACTAGGTTTTGACACGATCGACCCAGATTTGAATCCTCCTTTTGCCGGTTTTGATGCGATCGACCCAAGTTTGAATCCACCTTTTGCCGGTTTTGACACGATCGACCCAGATTTGAATCCGCCTTTTGCCAGTTTTGATGCGATCGACCCAAGTTTGAATCCGCCTTTTGCCGGTTTTGACATGATCGACCCAGATTTGAATCCTCCTTTTGCCGGTTTTGATGCGATCGACCCAAGTTTGAATCCTCCTTTTGCCGGTTTTGATGCGATCGACCCAAGTTCGAATCCGCCTTTTGCCGGTTTTGATGCGATCGACCCAAGTTTGAATCCGCCTTTTGCCGGTTTTGATGCGATCGACCCAAGTTTGAATCCACCTTTTGCCGGTTTTGATGCGATCGACCCAAGTTTGAATCCACCTTTTGCCGGTTTTGACACGATCGACCCAGATTTGAATCCGCCTTTTGCCAGTTTTGATGCGATCGACCCAAGTTTGAATCCACCTTTTGCTGGTTTTGACACGATCAACCCAGATTTGAATCCTCCTTTTGCCGGTTTTGATGCGATCGACCCAAGTTTGAATCCACCTTTTGCCGGTTTTGACACGATCGACCCAGATTTGAATCCGCCTTTTGCCAGTTTTGATGCGATCGACCCAAGTTTGAATCCACCTTTTGCCGGTTTTGATGCGATCGACCCAAGTTCGAATCCGCCTTTTGCCGGTTTTGATGCGATCGACCCAAGTTTGAATCCGCCTTTTGCCGGTTTTGACATGATCGACCCAGATTTGAATCCTCCTTTTGCCGGTTTTGATGCGATCGACCCAAGTTTGAATCCTCCTTTTGCCGGTTTTGATGCGATCGACCCAAGTTCGAATCCGCCTTTTGCCGGTTTTGATGCGATCGACCCAAGTTTGAATCCGCCTTTTGCCGGTTTTGATGCGATCGACCCAAGTTTGAATCCACCTTTTTACCGGTTTTGACACGATCGACCCAGATTTGAATCTGCCTTTTGCCGGTTTTGACACGATCGACTCAGATTTGAATCCGCCTTTTGCCGGTTTTAATGCGATCGACCCAAGTTTGAATCCGCCTTTTGTCGGTTTTGATGCGATCAACCCAAGTTTGAATCCGCTTTTTGCCGGTTTTGATGCGATCGACCTGGGTTTGAATCCGCCTTTTGCTGGTTTTGATGCGATCGACCCATGTTTGAATCCACCTTTTGCTGGTTTTGATGCGATCGACCCAAGTTTGAATCCACCTTTTGCCGGTTTTGATGCGATTGACCCAAGTTTGAATCCGCCTTTTGCTGGTTTTGATGCGATTGACCCAAGTTTGAATCCGCCTTTTGCTGGTTTTGATGCGATCGACCCAAGTTCGAATCCACCTTTTGCCACTTTTGATGCGATTGACCCAAGTTTGAATCCGCCTTTTGCTGGTTTTGATGCGATCGACCCAAGTTCGAATCCACCTTTTGCCACTTTTGATGCGATCGACCCAAGTTTGAATCCGCCTTTTGCCGGTTTTGATGCGATCGACCCAAGTTCGAATCCACCTTTTGCCGGTTTTGATGCGATCGACCTAAGTTTGAATCCGCCTTTTGCCGGTTTTGATGCGATCGACCCAAGTTCGAATCCGTCTTTTGCCGGTTTTGATGCGATCGACCCAAGTTCGAATCCGCCTTTTGCCGGTTTTGATGCGATCGACCCAAGTTTGAATCTGCCTTTTGCCGGTTTTGATGCGATCGACCCCAGTTCGAATCCGCCTTTTGCCGGTTTTGATGCGATCGATCTGGGTTTGCATCCGCCTTTTGCCAAACTTGCTTTTCTCTCTTTTCCCATCACATATCACATCGGAAAGGCATTTACTTTCAATAAAAATGAAGAAAAGGTTCTAAATGTGGAAATAAATTGCCTGACGAAATGTTTAATAAAAAAAAAAGCATTTTTCTGTTGGGTTAGGGGTCGGTGTAGGGAAGGCTTTTATTGTCCCATTAAGGTGGCATCCATTTAATATTTTTAATAAATATAATAATTTACACTCTATGTTATTATTACATCCTGTTAATGTACAACAATACTGAGGTGCAAATAGTGTATCTGTCAAAATAAAGTATAAATAGCATCTAATTACTATTTACACATATTGAAAAGAACTGCTACTTTTACATGGAGTAAATAGAATATATCACAATATTCACTTAGTTTAAATAACCGCTGCCAAACATATATATTCTTTAAAAATATATAAATTTTCACAAGGGTTGGTCAGACTGACCAGCAAACCACCTTAGTCCAGTTTAAGGTGTTTTTCAGCTGAGATCCACTGTTTTAAAATACTGATTCTGTTACTAAAGTTACCAAACGAGTTTCTACATTCTCTCTCCCTCAATGAAACACACGTACATGTATATGCAGATGATTGAGTCTTTGCGGAAACACAAAAGAGCAGTGTGGTGTAGTGACTCTCTCTCTCTCTCTCTTCTGAATGGAGTGCCTGGCATTTGTCCTCAGCTGTAATGTAATTGTGTTTTACTGCACAGTGCAGTGTAATTGCTGACTAGTCTGTTAACCTTTTAAATCAGCACACAGCTGTGCTGCCGGAGAGGAGACTGATAACACTAGGGAGAGCGAGGGAGCGAGGGAGGGAGAGAGACAAAAACAGAACATGCACATAGAGTTGTCATATTGCATTTTTTTTCTTAGTTGCACAGAACCTCTTTAATTCCCTTTTTGTCTGCTTGAAGGAATACAAATTTAGTACACCTAAAAATGAAAACCATTTACTAACCTATGCTGCTGCGAACCAACTTTCTTCAGTATGCAAAAAGAGAAGTTTTGAAGAACGAACCAATTCTTAGTATTTGTGACTCAAAAAAGGAATTAAACACTGGAAATTACACTATATTGCTCATCTGAAGGACACATGAAGTTTGGAGGTCTGTAGCTATTGACTCTGTAGAAAGTTGCCGACTTCCACGCACTATGATTTTATGTGGCCTAGCAACCGATCACGGTACCACACTTGAGTTCACTGAGCTCCTGAGAGCGACCCATTCTTTCACAAATGTCTGTAGAAGCGTCTGCATGCCTAGTGCTTGATTTATACACCTGTGGCCATGGAAGTGATTGAACACCTGAATTCAGTGATTTGGAGGGGCGTCCCAATACTTTTGGCAATATAGTGTATGTCGTTGCTTTTTGTCTTTTTGTCTTTGCAGTGTTGTTTGGAAAAATACAATCACCAGTAATGGATTGTTCCATCAACAATTCTGTTGGAAACAGTTACAATCGGTCGGGGATCCATAACCTTATTGGCAGCTTTCTGATGAGAGTCATTTGGTTTGATGAATGCTCCGGCTTGGGAATACGAGGCTGCTTCACAGATCGAGCTGCTTACATGACGATTATTCCCCCTTACAGTCTGATGAACACATTAAAGATTAAGTTAGATTCCCTCCATAGCAGTAATGGTCAGTCCATGGACAAATCATTCTTTGGAAATGTTTATTTATAATAAGCGTATAATGTATATTATATTAATTTCAAACCAATTTCAGCAAATTCTAAATTATTTTAGTCTATTGACGGCCTTGTTTTGATGTGTTTCTATTATTTTCTCAGCCTTGTTCGTGCAGTGTAACTCTGGCACTGGTTTAATTCTCTACTGTGTGTGTGTTATGAAATGTGTGATGCAGCTTTATAAAGTCCTTTGCTGACACTAATCACACATGTGTGTTTTATTGTACTCCTCTCTCAGTACACTGGCAGAGATTTCAGAGGCGCTCAGCATCCCGTCTCATCCTGAACAACTAAATCACATTCATTTTAATGATAACACCCACCAGTGACGATTAGGCTCCTGTGGATTACCGTGCCGAAGCGTTCTCTGTCAGTGTGTGTGAGAGGAAGGCCAGAGAGCGAGTGTGTGTGTGTAATTCAGTAATCAGAGCTGCAGCTGCTGCTGTGTCTCTCTGCTTAACCTTGACAAGTCAGTGTGATCCAGCCGCAATTTGCTTATCTTACTCCGCACCGGCTCCATAGAGCTCTCAGCGGGGCCCAAGGGCCGTGCCATTAACATCACTTACAAATACATCACTCTCTCACACACACACACACACACACACACACACACACACACACACACACACACACACACACACACACACACACACACACACACACACACACACACACACACACACACACACACACACACACACACACACACAGTTACACACCGTACCTTACAGATTCTGCAACACTCTGTTACAGCCGCTACGTCATTCAGAGTCATTTATCATTTGAAGACCTGTCACTGTGAATTTGCTTTTCAACAGATTAAACAACAAATTAAAAATAAATTAAGTAATTCATTCTTAATACTTTTACCTCAGTTTCTCAGGGGGTCCTGGTAATAAAACCAACCGATAGTTAAATTTTTAGTTCTGATTGAATGAGTCACATTTGAAGCCATTGTAAAATAGCTGATATTCTGTATAACCTGATAAACTGTGTCTGCGCATAATGTGAATTCTTCGTTAATGCACTAGATGTGTTGGCAATCATAGACAGCCTAAAGTTAGGCCAATAGCTACATCCATAATGACATATTGTCTGAGTAGGTACTACATTTGATGAAGAATGAACTTTGTGACCATTAAAAAAGTATGTTCTGTAAGTACAGCATCCTATGTGTAACGGTCAAAGTCCCTTTAACATGAGTCATTTCACTCGGCGGCCATCTTGAAAATGCCTCTCAGTCATGCTAGTGCAGCTCCTATCTCTTTGAATGGGGAAACGTAAAATTCTCCAAAAACTTAAATTTAAAATTAAATTTCATATTTGAAATCACCAATTAAATCTGCCAATTCTGTTTCTAAATGCTCGAATCATGAGAAGAAAATGCATTTTTCAGCCTTCACAAAGCTGCGCATGCGCAGTCCTAAACGCGCGTATCAAAACACTGCCTGTTTCTATAGCAACCGGGGCAGCTGCAGTGATGCATAACTTTACTAATCAGCGATTGGCTCTTTGATTTAGAAGGCGGGGCTTATTCACCATATTGGGCGTTGCTCTCTCTCTCTCATTCCTAAGCAATCAGAGTGCATCTTCTTCCTATATATAAAGTCTTTGGTAACGGTCTGCTGGTAAGACAACATGAAGAATATCAGAATTCAGTCAAAATCCTCTTTAATGTAGGAGAATCTCAGGAGAAACATAAACTCTTTGCATGCATAATGTTAATAATCACAGACAAAAAAATTAACAAAACAGGGAAATTAACAAAACAGCACTTGTACACAGAGAATACAAGGTGTAGCGACAGAGACAAATCAGACACAATTATTTGTCCAATTTAACAAATAATCTTTAAAGCTCACTCTGAGGTCTATGGACCCACCCCCCAAAAGACCCATAAGAGCAAGAAGAGGCCTCTGGTTACAGGACACATGGGAACTGATAAGGTTTATGACCCAAAAGAATTTGCAGAGAGCTGTGACACCCACTTCATTCTTTTTACAAAGAAACCATTTTAAACCCATATAGCTTATATATAACCACTTGAGAAATATATAAACGTATATCCATCTCATTTGTTTTTATAGGGTTTGATCTATGTGTTAATCTCTGTTGGATTTATGTTTCAGAATTCCATACTATGGTTAACAAAATCATGTGTATGGCATGTTTGGTGTCTACGAAGTTGTAATTTAAAGATCTGAATGATTGTGTATAGGATATACCGATACCTGTGCAATATAGTAGTGTTACAAGAAGCTTTAATAGTTTCTTCATCTGCCACCAATAGACCCCTTCAATGTTTGTAAACATCGAAAACCTTGGTTGGGTGCGCGCGAAGCATGGGGTCAGAAAAAAAACGCAATCTACTGTTATCATAGTGAAAGCGCTAATGTAAAGATAGTCTGTAGCATGCCACAGGTCACAATTATTGCCAGATATCAAACTTCACCTAACTATTAAATCAGTCTACAGTTTACAGAAAACATTTTGTTTACTTACCATGGCTTAACTCTACCGTTGTTGTCACAATGTTGGCTCTTTGTAACACTTTACTTTTTTTACCTTGGCTTAGTCACTGAATTTCAGAGCACCAGGTAATGGACCAGTAGCTACAGAGGGCAAGTATTTATAAGGCACATATAAAACACAGACAATGACTAGAAACGTACCAATTTAGATTGTTTGTGCAAGATTAAATGAATATGCAAAAGCATCGTTAGTCAACTATGGTCACAAGTTCCATCGTTATCAACATAGTTCAACGAGTCTGTGTTTCCCGAGACCATAGTTCCAATGAACAATCGCAAACAGCCTTGTAAAATTGTGGTTGGAACGACAGCTCTCGACCTGTGGAATAGGTTCTTGTTTGCATGACACGTGGACTTAATACTGACATTCAGTGCGATCATATATTTTATTTTGAATACATACACGTCATTTATTTCTTTTAGTTTGTCAAGAGATTTAAAGCACCTTTTTTTGTACAGTGCGCATGTAGGCTACTGTCACAATCACCAGTGAGAGTGCCCCTTATTACCACCTGTCACTCCATCACAAACTACATTACCCATAATCCTTTGCCCGGACTCATTAGCATTCACTGTTTACACCTGTGTCTCATTACTCCAATACCCTAGCCTATTTAAACCATGTTCACTCTTTCATTCACTGCGAAGTCTTGTTAATTGTATCACTGCATTTCTGAGCGTTTTCCCTGGTTTCTTGTCTCTTGGTTTTGGATTTCTTGCCTGTTCCGTGGATTACCCGTTTGCCTGTCTCTCTTGCCTTGTTTGCCTTATTGGACTGATTAAATGTTATGACCTCTTGCCTGTTTGATGACTACGAGTGTGGATTACCCTTTAATAAAGCTGCATTTGGATCTTCTACCTTTTATCTCAGAGCAGTACGTTACAGAAGACTTCGCCAACAATGGATCCAGCAGCAATCACCCTTGTTCAACTAGGCCAAGGAACTCACTCACTCGAGGACCACATCAGAGACTTTCTGAACATCTCAAACACCACCAACCTCCCGGACTTTATGTTGATTGACTTTTTTTGCTATGGACTCAACTAACACTTACAAACCAAACTGATCCGTGATGGTCCTCGAGGGTCCTTGAGTGAGTTCCTTGACTATGCCCTTCAGGTGAGCGGCTCTACATTTACTGTGGGTGTCGTGGAGGAAGGTGACATCTATGCAAACCTGCGTCCAGAGACGGCTCCAGCCGCAGACCTGCATCCAGAGACGGCTCCAGCCACAGACCAGCGTCAAGAGACGGCTCCAGCCACAGATCACAGAGCAGATCATGTGATCGAGTCGGTCCAGACACACGACAGCACAGAGCTGATCATGTGATCGAGTCGGTCCAGACACACGACAGCACAGAGTGGATCATGTGATCGAGTCGGTCCAGACACACGACAGCACAGAGCAGATCATGTGATCGAGTCGGTCCAGAATCACGACAGCACAGAGCGGATCATGTGATAGAGTCGGTCCAGAGTCACTACAGCACAGAGCGGATCATGTGATCGAGTCGGTCCAGACACACGACAGCACAGAGCGGATCATGTGATCGAGTCGGTCCAGACACACGACAGCACAGAGCGGATCATGTGATCGAGTCGGTCCAGACACACGACAGCACAGAGCAGATCATGTGATCGAGACGGTCCAAAATCGACAGCACAGAGCGGATCGTGTGATCGAGTCCGTCCAGAGACATGACAGCACAGAGCGGATCATGTGATAGAGTCGGTCCAGAGTCATGACAGCACAGAGCGGATCATGTGATAGAGTCGGTCCAGAGTCACGACAGCACAGAGCGGATCATGTGATCGAGTCGGTCCAGAGTCATGACAGCACAGAGCGGATCATATGATCGAGTCCGTCCAGAGACACGACAGCACAGAGCGGATCATGTGATCGAGTCGGTCCAGAGACACGACAGCACAGAGCGGATCATGTGATTGAGTTGGTCCAGAGACACGACATCACAGAGCGGATCATGTGAACGAGTCGGTCCAGAGACACGACAGCAAAGAGCAGATCATGTGATCGAGTCTGTCCAGAGTCACGACAGCAAAGAGCAGATCATGTGATCGAGTCTGTCCAGAGACACGACAGCACAGAGCGGATCATGTGATCGAGTCGGTCCAGAGACACGACAGCACAGAGCGGATCATGTGATTGAGTTGGTCCAGAGACACGACATCACAGAGCGGATCATGTGAACGAGTCGGTCCAGAGACACGACAGCACAGAGCGGATCATGTGATCGAGTCGGTCCAGACACACGACAGCACAGAGCGGATCATGCGATCGAGTCGGTCCAGACACACGACAGCACAGAGCGGATCACGTGACCGAGTTGGTCCAGAGACACGACAGCACAGAGCGGATCATGTGATCGAGTCAGTCCAGAGTCACGACAGCACAGAGCGGATCACGTGATCGAGTCGGTCCAGAGTCACGACAGCACAGAGCGGATCACGTGATCGAGTCAGTCCAGAGTCATGACAGCACAGAGCGGATCACGTGATCGAGTCGGTCCAGAGTCACGACAGCACAGAGCGGATCATGTGATCGAGTCAGTCCAGAGTCACGACAGCACAGAGCGGATCATGTGATCGAGTCAGTCCAGAGACACGACAGCACAGAGCGGATCATGTGATCGAGTCAGTCCAGAGTCACGACAGCACAGAGCGGATCACGTGATCGAGTCAGTCCAGAGTCATGACAGCACAGAGCGGATCACGTGATCGAGTCGGTCCAGAGACACGACAGCACAGAGCGGATCATGTGATCGAGTCAGTCCAGAGTCACGACAGCACAGAGCGGATCACGTGATCGAGTCGGTCCAGAGTCACGACAGCACAGAGCGGATCATGTGATCGAGTCGGTCCAGAGACACGACAGCACAGAGCGGATCATGCGATCGAGTCGGTCCAGACACACGACAGCACAGAGCGGATCACGTGACCGAGTTGGTCCAGAGACACGACAGCACAGAGCGGATCATGTGATCGAGTCAGTCCAGAGTCACGACAGCACAGAGCGGATCATGTGATCGAGTCGGTCCAGAGTCACGACAGCACAGAGCAGATCATGTGATCGAGACCGTCTAGAGTCGCGACAGCACAGAGCAGATCATGTGATCGAGTCGGTCCAGACACAAGACAGCACAGAGCGGATCATGTGATCGAGTCGGTCCAGAGTCACGACAGCACAGAGCGGATCATGTGATCGAGTCGGTCCAGAGTCACGACAGCACAGAGCAGATCATGTGATCGAGTCTGTCCAGAGACACGACAGCACAGAGCGGATCATGTGATCGAGTCGGTCCAGACACACGACAGCACAGAGCGGATCATGTGATAGAGTCGGTCCAGAGACACGACAGCACAGAGCTGATCATGTGATCGAGTCTGTCCAGAGACACGACAGCACAGAGCGGATCATGTGATCGAGTCGGTCCAGAGTCATGACAGCACAGAGCGGATCATGTGATCGTGTCGGTCCAGAGACACGACAGCACAGAGCGGATCACGTGATCGTGTCGGTCCAGAGACACGACAGCACAGAGCGGATCACGTGATCGAGTCGGTCCAGAGTCACGACAGCACAGAGCGTATCATGTGATCGCGTCGGTCCAGAGTCACGACAGCACAGAGCGGATCATGTGATCGAGTTGGTCCAGAGACACGACATCACAGAGCGGATCATGTGAACGAGTCGGTCCAGAGACACGACAGCACAGAGCGGATCATGTGATCGAGTCGGTCCAGACACACGACAGCACAGAGCGGATCATGTGATCGAGTCGGTCCAGAGTCACGACAGCACAGAGCGGATCATGTGATCGAGTCGGTCCAGAGTCACGACAGCACAGAGCAGATCATGTGATCGAGTCTGTCCAGAGACACGACAGCACAGAGCGGATCATGTGATCGAGTCGGTCCAGACACACGACAGCACAGAGCGGATCATGTGATAGAGTCGGTCCAGAGACACGACAGCACAGAGCTGATCATGTGATCGAGTCTGTCCAGAGACACGACAGCACAGAGCGGATCATGTGATCGAGTCGGTCCAGAGTCATGACAGCACAGAGCGGATCATGTGATCGTGTCGGTCCAGAGACACGACAGCACAGAGCGGATCACGTGATCGTGTCGGTCCAGAGACACGACAGCACAGAGCGGATCACGTGATCGAGTCGGTCCAGAGTCACGACAGCACAGAGCGGATCATGTGATCGCGTCGGTCCAGAGTCATGACAGCACAGAGCAGATCATGTGATCAAGTCGGTCCAGAGTCACGACAGCACAGAGCGGATCATGTGATCGAGTCGGTCCAGAGTCACGACAGCACAGAGCGGATCATGTGATCGAGTCGGTCCAGACTCACGACAGCACAGAGCAGATCATGTGATCGAGTCGGTCCAGAGACACGACAGCACAGAGCGGATCATGTGATCGAGTCGGTCCAGACTCACGACAGCACAGAGCGGATCATGTGATCGAGACGGTCCAGACTCACGACAGCACAGAGCAGATCATGTGATCGAGTCGGTCCAGAGTCACGACAGCACAGAGCGGATCATGTGATCGAGT
Source organism: Gobio gobio (assembly GCF_949357685.1). Classification (NCBI taxonomy): domain Eukaryota; kingdom Metazoa; phylum Chordata; class Actinopteri; order Cypriniformes; family Gobionidae; genus Gobio; species Gobio gobio. The sequence goes on from NC_137103.1 coordinate 9,483,399, forward strand.
CGGTCCAGACACACGACAGCACAGAGCGGATCATGTGATCGCGTCGGTCCAGAGTCACGACAGCACAGAGCAGATCATGTGATCGAGTCGGTCCAGAGTCACGACAGCACAGAGCGGATCATGTGATCGAGTTGGTCCAGACACACGACAGCACAGAGCAGATCATGTGATCGAGTCGGTCCAGAGTCACGACAGCACAGAGCGGATCATGTGATCGTGTCGGTCCAGAGACACGACAGCACAGAGCTGATCATGTGATCGAGTCGGTCCAGAGTCACGACAGCACAGAGCAGATCATGTGATCGAGTCGGTCCAGAGACACGACAGCACAGAGCAGATCATGTGATCGCGTCGGTCCAGAGACACGACAGCACAGAGCGGATCATGTGATCGAGTCGGTCCAGAGTCACGACAGCACAGAGCAGATCATGTGATCGAGTCGGTCCAGAGACACGACAGCACAGAGCGGATCATGTGATCGCGTCGGTCCAGAGTCACGACAGCACAGAGCAGATCATGTGATCGAGTCGGTCCAGAGTCACGACAGCACAGAGCGGATCATGTGATCGAGTCGGTCCAGACACACGACAGCACAGAGCAGATCATGTGATCGAGTCGGTCCAGAGTCACGACAGCACAGAGCGGATCATGTGATCGTGTCGGTCCAGAGACACGACAGCACAGAGCTGATCATGTGATCGAGTCGGTCCAGAGTCACGACAGCACAGAGCAGATCATGTGATCGAGTCGGTCCAGAGACACGACAGCACAGAGCGGATCATGTGATCGCGTCGGTCCAGAGACACGACAGCACAGAGCGGATCATGTGATCGAGTCGGCCCAGAGTCACGACAGCACAGAGCAGATCATGTGATCGAGTCGGTCCAGAGACACGACAGCACAGAGCGGATCATGTGATCGAGTCGGTCCAGAGTCACGACAGCACAGAGCAGATCATGTGATCGAGTCGGTCCAGAGACACGACAGCACAGAGCGGATCACGTGATCGAGACGGTCCAGAGACACGACAGCACAGAGCGGATCACGTGATCGAGTCGGTCCAGAGTCACGACAGCACAGAGCAGATCATGTGATCGAGTCGGTCCAGAGACACGACAGCACAGAGCGGATCATGTGATCGCGTCGGTCCAGAGACACGACAGCACAGAGCGGATCATGTGATCGCGTCGGTCCAGAGACACGACAGCACAGAGCGGATCATGTGATCGAGTTGGTCCAGAGTCACGACAGCACAGAGCGGATCACGTGATCGAGTCGGTCCAGAGTCACGACAGCACAGAGCAGATCATGTGATCGAGTCGGTCCAGAGACACGACAGCACAGAGCGGATCATGTGATCGCGTCGGTCCAGAGACACGACAGCACAGAGCGGATCATGTGATCGCGTCGGTCCAGAGACACGACAGCACAGAGCGGATCATGTGATCGAGTTGGTCCAGAGACACGACAGCACAGAGCGGATCATGTGATCGAGTCGGTCCAGAGACACGACAGCACAGAGCGGATCATGTGATCGCGTCGGTCCAGAGACACGACAGCACAGAGCGGATCATGTGATCGCGTCGGTCCAGAGACACGACAGCACAGAGCGGATCATGTGATCGAGTTGGTCCAGAGTCACGACAGCACAGAGCAGATCATGTGATCGTGTCGGTCCAGAGTCACGACAGCACAGAGCGGATCATGTGATCGAGTTGGTCCAGAGACACGACAGCACAGAGCAGATCATGTGATCGAGTCGGTCCAGAGACACGACAGCACAGAGCGGATCATGTGATCGCGTCGGTCCAGAGACACGACAGCACAGAGCGGATCATGTGATCGCGTCGGTCCAGAGACACGACAGCACAGAGCGGATCATGTGATCGAGTTGGTCCAGAGTCACGACAGCACAGAGCAGATCATGTGATCGTGTCGGTCCAGAGTCACGACAGCACAGAGCGGATCATGTGATCGTGTCGGTCCAGAGACACGACAGCACAGAGCGGATCACGTGATCGAGTCGGTCCAGAGTCACGACAGCACAGAGCGGATCATGTGATCGCGTCGGTCCAGAGTCACGACAGCACAGAGCAGATCATGTGATCGAGTCGGTCCAAAGACACGACAGCACAGAGCGGATCATGTGATCGAGTCGGTCCAGAGTCACGACAGCACAGAGCAGATCATGTGATCGAGTCGGTCAAGAGTCACGACAGCACAGAGCGGATCATGTGATCGAGTCGGTCCAGACTCACGACAGCACAGAGCAGATCATGTGATCGAGTCGGTCCAGACTCACGACAGCACAGAGCGGATCATGTGATCGCGTCGGTCCAGAGTCACGACAGCACAGAGCAGATCATGTGATCGAGTCGGTCCAAAGACACGACAGCACAGAGCGGATCATGTGATCGAGTCGGTCAAGAGTCACGACAGCACAGAGCAGATCATGTGATCGAGTCGGTCAAGAGTCACGACAGCACAGAGCGGATCATGTGATCGAGTCGGTCCAGACTCACGACAGCACAGAGCGGATCATGTGATCGAGTCGGTCCAGACTCACGACAGCAAAGAGCAGATCATGTGATCGAGTCGGTCCAGAGTCACGACAGCACAGAGCAGATCATGTGATCGAGTCGGTCAAGAGTCACGACAGCACAGAGCGGATCATGTGATCGAGTCGGTCCAGACTCACGACAGCACAGAGCGGATCATGTGATCGAGTCGGTCCAGACTCACGACAGCACAGAGCAGATCATGTGATCGAGTCGGTCCAGAGACACGACAGCACAGAGCGGATCATGTGATCGAGTCGGTCCAGAGACACGACAGCACAGAGCGGAACATGTGATCGAGTCGGTCCAGAGTCACGACAGCACAGAGCGGATCATGTGATCGAGTCGGTCCAGAGTCACGACAGCACAGAGCGGATCATGTGATCGAGTCGGTCCAGAGACACGACAGCTATGGAGGAGATTAGGAGGAAACGGAGGCTTTACTGAGCACAATGGCTCAGGCTGAGCTGTGATATAAACTAAATGCTATTGGCTGTTTAAAAAAGCTGTTCGATATGTCCCGCCCTGCCTTCCTGTTTCAGTGAACACATTAAATAATGCTGCACGTTTCAAGGCACTTCAGCGGACCTTTAAGTGCTTTGAACTAATATGCACTAATATTTTAATTAATTATTTGTCACAATGCACTTTAATGTGTACATGCATGTTTTTTACAGTGTATTTATATTTTTAAAATGCATGCATGTAATCAAGGCCGTAGGCAGGGTTTTATAATCACAGAGGTCCAAAATTTTGTTAAGGGGGTTAATTGGCAATGATCTACATATGTCCAAAAATATGGATAAGAAATAGCTTTAAAACCATGTCGCTGGGTCAGTGAACTTTGATTGATAGTCTTTTCATTTTCATTTTGTCAGTGAAGAAAGCAATCATATAGTCAACTGATATTTAGCCTATGTTTTTTTTAAGTTAATTTACTGAAGGCTATTATGCTAGGTAAATAATTGTATTAAATTCATAAACAATATGTATACATTCAATATTAATCTTATACCTAATATGATGAAAACGGCTTCATTAAAGTTTCTTGTCCTCACACATTGACAATCACTAATCATTACATTACACGAATCACGTAAATTATATAGGCCTATTTTTTTATTCATAAAGGCAAGATTAAACAAAATTGTATTAGTTTGCCTAATTATTTTAGCGGTCGTTTACCATCTCTATCCTAAAACAGCTGTCAAATATGAAATATTTGGTTTAACTACTTCTCTACTAAATCTCGCACTTTATGACCGATGAAGCATTGCGCGACTTGCGCTGCGAAGCCCGCTTACTTTGATTTGATTGGTCATCTCAAATATTTTGACATTGACGAGCGGTGACAGACCAATGACAGCTGAGATGAAAAGATATTGGTGGTGTCAATATCCTTGCAGCACTAAAGTAGTGTTAATATTAGCCAATAACTTTACAACATTTACTACTTACACCTCAGGAAAATACAGAGGTCCGGACCTCAGTGACCTCATAGCTGGAGACAGCCATGCATGTAATTAATTTCTGTAACTACATCTATAATGACACTGTTGTCCTTCCCTTACCTGTTAACCCACCCTTAAACTACCCATACCACCAAACTTACCCGTATCACCTCAACTGGAGCACAAGTGTTTTACAACACAAAGTGCATTGTACCTAACGATTATTATTTTTAATGTAAGTACATGGTACAAAGACACCTAATATAAAGTGTGAAAAGTATTTTTCCCACATGAATGTCACATGTCTAGTATACATATGTGGCCTAGTTTCATTAATACAGTGTATTTTTTTTTATTTACCCCAAAAGAAGTGAATTGTGACAACATGCCAAGCTATCCAAGCTAGCCGTATTTTATCATTAATATTCCAAGTGCTGTTTTTAGGTGCCTGGCTCATTAATAAAGCCATCATCATCATCATCTCCCATGCCCTCTGTGTCCATGACAACAGGGCCCTGCTCCCAACTTGTAGAGGGGCCCAAACTCAAACCCTCACTCGGTTCAACCCGAACGCACCGCGCTGGAGCTAATACACACGAGGACACCTCTAATGAGCTCCGGGTGCGAGCGCACTCGCGTGTGTAGCATTTAGCTGACGCGCTTGCCACGGATGCGCCAAGTGTGAGGTCCTGTGTGTATGTTTGTGTGTGTTTCGTGTTGTGTTTAGGAGGTGAGAGTGGGGCGTGCCTCTGTCAAAGGGGCCAAAGGTGAGATGATTTAGAGGCTTGGGAGGAAGTTCATTTCTCTTGATCACCGAGTGCAACCTGCAGCCTTAATGGCGGCTGTAATTAATTCTGCTGATGCTAATCACCAGGGCTGGTCCTCACAATTATCAGCCAGCCACAGATGGGGCGCGGTGCAGACATGAAAAATTAGGAAAATGAATCTGTAATGGGGTGGCAGATCTAATCTACATCAGAAAAAACAAAGTTAGGAAGAGCGAAGAGCCGCCGGAGATCAGGCGAAAACCCACCGCACAAGACAAGCCTCTGACAGAGCTGAAAAATGTGAGTGTGTCCAAGGTGTTTGGTAATTGCTGGGCCATTGGATTCCTCCATTGTTTCATTTATCACAGGGAGACGGGAAGGGGGTGAGGGGGTGTTTGTGTCCACCGCCGTACGCCGGAGAGTCACTGGAAGGTTAATCAGGTCTTGGTGCTGTGCTGTGTGGCCTTCATAATCAACTCAGCCCAACGAGAGAGCCTTGATGAAGCAAAAGAGATTGTCGGTTTTGGCACTTACATATGCTTAATATCACACGTGTGGTCATTGGCATGTGATCGGCACAGTCACGCACATGCACACGCAATCCAATGAGAATGGCCGAACCCTCCCGGAGGACATTTCCCCTGCCAACGTCAAACAGCATTACGCCAAATACAACTGATTAATTGAAATAGCAGAGGGGCAATTTTTCATGCCGCGGCCTCAGTCGAGCGGTTGGGGCTCATCCTCGTTGCCGTTTGCAGGGCTTTAATTACTCGTCTACCCGTTCTGCTTTCAATAAGTGCAGCCGTAGCGCAGCTCCCTAAGAAATTCAGAGGGTTAAAACACACAATCACTCATCATCACCGCTCAGAGATCCGGGAAGCTCCGCGATAGACTCAGCTCTCGGGCCAGCAGTGATGCGGTTTAAGTGTATTATGGATGAGGTTTGTAATTACTTGTGCTATATTTTCAACTTCCAATAACCACATGCAATCAAGTAAAGGGGAAGAGGTTATTTCACCATCAAATAATAAGGCAAGCAGCCAGATTGATTTCGTGCAGGGACGCAGACAGATGTGCTGTAGAGTAATCATATACACTCACGGGGAAATCGGCGAAGGCTTTGAAAGAACCTGTTTGGATCGACTCACTTGTTGTTTTTAGGCATTTGTTGTGGACTTCAGAGTGTTTCCCATCAAAGATTGGTGCATTTGGTTGGTGTGAAAACTACGTTCATAAAGTATTTCGGGGCAAAGAGGTCAAGGTTTGGCTGGTTTGCACAGTCCCCTGCTTGGTAGATGACACATCTACACCGGTGTGGGGACAAAAAGCATCTTTTGATAATGTATTCTGACACATAAATCACAATGTTATAGTATATGTTTTACCAGTGTCTGAAGGTCTTCTATAGCCCAGAGGTTTTCAATCCTGGTCCCAGGGACCCACCGCTCTGCACATTTTGTATGTCTCCCATATTTAACACACCTGATTCAGATCATCTGCTCATTAGGAGAGAGCTCGACTGAGCTCAGTGTGTCAGATAAGAGTGTGGGGGAATGTGCAATGCCTGCTACAGACTGTGGAATTTCTGCAATCCTATAAGGCCATTACAAATCACACTGTAGGACATGGATCTAATAAACTTGGGTATGACATACAGTATTTGTAGACTGTACGATGAGGACATTGAATCGTAGCCTACGACGCAAGCTAATATAGAAGAATAAAACGTCATCAGCATGCGCTAGTGGTAAACAAATAGAGCAAGATGAATCGCACTTTGGCAATTGTGTTTTTTATGTGCACTGATAAAAAGACGAGGAACTGAAAGAGGAGAATATGGATGCGGTCATGGCTGGGGAAAAAAGGCCAACTTGGCATGCCAATTTTGCTAATGGAGTTTGAGGTGAGTAGTTGTGAGTTTAAGCGCCATGTGGCATTGATCAATACGCCATTTCATAAAGCATTTTTATTGGCTAGTCAGTAGACGTAGGTTGTAGCAGCAAACACACTGTGAGATGATCAAGATAAATTATCGCAGGATATCTTTGGTCACACGAGTGTGACAATTGGCGTCTTTGAATGTCTCTCACTGTACGACGTAGGACCAGTGTTTAGGAGCCACGGCCACAGAAATTAGTCATCTTTTGTCTGGGACAGCCCAAAATTGCACAGTGTGTACCGGGCGTAAAGCAGGACAAGGATTGCCAATCAGCATGGTTAGCTTGTCAGGATATCTTTTTCCTATGGCTTCAGAGTGATTAGCCTCATAGCAAACCTGGATCAGATGAATGGAGTGCCCATGAGTATAGATGGCACAATGTAGGCCACAAAATTTTGCAACAGACATTGAGATGAATGGGGATCCCAATTATTTGCTTTCTGCAGGTATTATAGACCTCCTTGGTCTGAGGTACGGTTCATGTGGACTCCGGTGTGGTTCACAGTTGGCATAAAAATAATGCAACTGCTATTGGTGACAAATTTAGGATGAGCAAAGAGCCGCTGACTGGGGAGAAGACAAAACCCCCCAGCACACTCTGGTTCTGGCATTAAGGGTGCTTTCTCACCGGCAGTTTAGTTTGAAGCAGAGCATGGTTTGCATGAAAAATTGGTAATGTCATGCTGACTGAGGAGTGCACCGCGGCACAGAGACTACCTGTATGAGGTGATCTGAATTCGGTTGGACTGGAATTGTAGCACAATTTGCAATGTGCACACTTGTTCAGGAAGCAAAGTAACATGTATACATTTTAGCAAATGACGACGTCATTAGTTCTGCAAAACACATGTAGGGGATGACAGTGGTGATGCATTACCTTGGATATGAGCAAGAGTGAATGTGCAGTTACATCGTGCAGATTGCAAACAGAATGGCTTGGAGTCAGCTTTCTCCTCAAAAGATTCTGCTTACAAGCATCAGAAAACCACCTTCATGTGGTGTGTATAAACAAGGAGAGACAAGGGATGCACAATGCTGTTCCTGGAGATCTACCTACCTACAGAGTTCAGCGCCAACCCTGATCCAACACAACTGCCTGTAGATCTTAATAATCTGGTTCAGTTGTGTTTGATCAGGGTTGGAGCTGAACTTTGCAGGTACAGGATTGGGAACCTCTGCAGTAGACCCAAGTATCGTTCATGTATTGACCTGTGTTATGTTTTCTATCATGTTTTTGGTTTTGTGAGATGAACACAAATGCATCGGGGTTTGGTACAATGAATTAAATCTGAATCCAGGCCAATACTGTGAGGGGCTTCAGGAATAATCACACTCTGATTTGGACCTCATGTAGCAAACCCCCTTGTGAGAAAACCCCCTAAGACTGGTCTGGTTCTCGCATCCCTGATTCAGACCCTGTAATGAAACGGAGACAGAAACATTCATTTAACTTATTCATTTAGCAGACACTTTTTTATCCAAAGAGACTTACAAATGAGCAATACAACGACTAATTCATCTTAAGGAGGAAATAATACGAGAAGTACAGTGCAAAGTTTCAAACGTTGTCCAGAATAGTAAGGCAAGGCAAGGCAAGTTTATTTGTATAGCACATTTCATACACAGTAGCAATTCAAAGTGCTTAACACAGAAATGAAATAAAAATATTCGTAAGTGAATTAAAACAATTATAATAGGAATGAAAAGAAATAAATAAAAAAAGATGAAAAACCCCTATCTGTTGTGGATGAAAATGGAGAGTCAGGTTTACTTAAAAAATATTTGTTAGGTAACTGTGAGTTTAGACAGTACACTTACTTTAGGACTTCCCCATATTGGCTGTCTGCTTCTGTGGTTTTTAACCGGCTCACAGCACGGCCTCCTCACCCACGTGATATCTCAAAATTCTCAAAATTTCAATCACGTTGCATTTACCACAGAATCAGTCATCCACCTATGGTTTATCCACCCCACTTATTTATCGCTCCCCGTCTCTCATCCTCTTCCACCCGGACAGCCTTAATAAAATAAAAATATTGAAAGATAAAAATAAAGAGTATAATTAAAAATAAAATAGGGTTAAATTGAAATTAGTGGGCATAACAGGGTTAAATTAGTACAAGCTACAACAGGGAGGGATTTAAGGGCTGTGACACACCAAGCTAACAGTCCGCTGTCGGCCAATGCCAGTCCGTTGATAAGCATCTATTGAGCTAGTTTCTGTTTCTGGCCGTCGATTCAGGAGTTAGGTTGACATTTGACACTATAGTACATGATATTTTTCTGGAGCATTGGGCAGGGATTTGAGGAAAAGCTTTTAATTGGTTGCCTTGAATCTTTCAGGGAAAACTTTTTCTGTGGAATTAGGAAATTCGGGGTTCCTCAAGGGCCGATATTGGGTCCAGTCTTATTTTCCATCTACATGCTTCCTTTGGCTGATATCTGTCAGAAACATAATGTATATTATAGGGGTGTGACAAGAGACTTATCTCACGAGACGAGAAGTGACACAAGATTGGGTTCACGAGAATGAGACGAGACAAAATTTTTACATAGTATAAGAAATCCTCAATGATGAAATCCATGACTAGAAAAATAGTCTGCAGGTGCATTTGAAATGTTTTAACTCATCATCTTGTAATGAATGTCATTTCAGTTCTACTTTCTGAGTATGAATTATCATATGCAGTAAAAAACAACAATACTCAAGCACTGTAAAAGGTTTTTGCCACAAACTCAAATGACTGGCTTCTTCCATGTATGATTGTCTCTTCAGGCCTTAGAACTGCACATGATTTATAAGCTTCTACAACTTTTGAGCTCCTAACTGAACTCCTTCCTACAAATTGGTCGTAGATCAAGTGCAAACAATAAGTGCAACCATAATCAAAGTACTCAATATTCAAAGTGCAATTAGAGACCAAATTATTCTTCAAGCAAGATACTTTTGAATGCACACTTGCGTTTACTTTCACTTTCAATTTCGCGATCGTGCGTACTCTGTGAATAGGGAGCGGTGGTGCTGAACAACAAATCCTCCACCACGGTCACATTTTAGTCTTGCGAGATCTCGTGGCATGAGATCTCGTCACACCCCTAGTATATTATGATCTTTATGCTGATGACACTCAGCTTTATCTCCCTTTAAAGTTGGGGGATAATTTGGCTCTGCAGTCCCTTTTTGGTTGTTTTTAATGATATTAAGGAGCGGATGGCATCCAATTTCCTCCACCTGAATGAATTGATAGTGTTTGGCCCTCCAAGTTCAACCAAATAATTAATCAATTAAATCCATATAATTATTCAATTAAATCCAAACCTCTTTAAATCCAAGGTACATAAGGAGCAAGGAGTCTTGGTGTTATTTTTGATGCTGAGTTCAAGTTTGATAAGTGGTTAGAGGTGGTTTCTTCCAATTAAGGAATTTTGCTAAATTGAATCCTTTTTTGTCTTTTAATGATTTGGGAGTTGTTATGCATGCTTTATTATGTACAGATTGTAACTCATTGTATCATGGTGTTTCTCATGCCTCACTTCTGCAGTTAGTTCAAAATGCTGCTGCTAGGCTTTTGACTGGGACTAGGAAATATGCAAGTATATATGCAAGTGTATCGTATTAGCATCCCTCCATTGGCTTCCAGTCGAATTTAGAATTCAGTATGTTATAGATGTTATACTACAGTTATATTAGTGAACTTCAAAAGTTATGAAAGCGAGCAAAGAAGTCAAGACGGCACAGACAGAAGGCTATTCTAATTTTACGTCATTACCTGAGCATCGCACAAATATTTTCATAACATGAGCTGCCTGGAGTGATCAACATAATTGATATTTAAAATGCTAAGCAAGCTTTGTTTACGGTTTGCATCTGCAGTCCTAATTTCGGTTTCCCCTTTTAAAAGACGAATATGGGCTATTGAGACCTGCTGATATAGTAAGTCATGTCATTACACGCAGGCAGAGAAGGCATCTGCTTGTTGGCAGAGTCCTTTTAGTGTGTTTTTTCAAAGAGTATACAGCTCTCCGGATAGGGTTTTGTGCCTCTCTGTGATGGTACCACAGGGCACCCACACATTGTTGCATTCTGGATCATTTGTGGAGGTTTGATTAGAAGTCCAGCCACAAAAGCATTGCAATTGTCCAGTCTAGAAATGACAAGGACGAGAAGTTTTCCTGCATGCTCAGCTCCTGATGTTGTGTAACGCAAACCTACATGTCCGTGTAATTGCAATGTGGCCAGCTGGCCATCAAAGACAGTAAACCACGTGAACCATGATTTCTGGCTGATCGGATAAGGATCACTGTTGATGATCCTAGCTTGATGGTTAAATTGTGATGTACCCCTGTTTTCACTGCAATCCACTATTTCCATAAACACCACATGATGATAGTTACAGAATGAATAACCACTCTGTGCTGAATAATTATAGATTGGCGATGTGACTGTGCTTTGTTTACTAATAAAGATTTGATGAGTTGAATAATCAGCAGCTGCTTGGCCAGATGCCCACTTGGGGAACAGAGCCGATCAATGACTCTTCCTTGATTACTCTGCTTAAGACTAAGGTTTTCCAGTAGTCATCAGAGGTCAATGGCTCACCGCCCGATAACGACACTCCGGGGACGCTGGCCGAACTATGGGTGAGAATCAACGCATTATAACAAATGGGCTATGGGTGAACTCCCATTGTTCTCATTGCCCTGGCAACACAGTCACATGACCTCAGCCCAGGTGTTCCAACATTAAGGATTTTACAGCGTAGAGATCCACCACACCACATCTCCAATGTCCCAGTCTCTACTAGTACATGAAGAACTAAATATTGTTTTTTTTTAAACAATATGTAAAGTATATACTGTAAATGTGATATTGTTGTAATGTTCATATTGTTGTGGAAGCTGATACATTTTTCTTCAGGATTCTTTGATGACTAGAAAATCATGTAACATTTTAGTGTAAGGTTCAAATCTCACTATTAACTAGTTGCTTATCATCAGTGTTGGTGGTAACGCATTACAAGTAACTTGAGTTACGTAATTAGATTACTTTTTCAAGTAACTAGTAAAGTAACGCATTTCGACAAAATTTACAACAAAATATCTGCAAAATAACGCAAGTTACATTTTCACATTTATTTGACTGACAGCTGTCCTGTCCCCATGTTGAGAGAAATCGAGAGTAAGTGCACAGGCTTTGTGTGAATTGTAGATCTAGACTCACTTCATCTAGAGATCTAGAGATCTTCATCTCACTTGCACAATAAAGATTCAGTACTCCTCAAAATGAATAAAATCAGTCAAATGCAAAATCAGAGTACTATGCAAACCTCCAATTATTCAACATTAAATAAAACAAATATTTTATACTTTTATTGACCAATGTCTTGCTGTTAACCTTCGATGATTCATTTAAACCATGAGCAAAAATGACTTTAGATTTGTTGTTTTTTTATTGGTGAATTTAAGTGTTAAACTTTTTTCTCCTGCGTCCTATTCTTCCATTATCCAGAATGGCAGCAGCTGAAAGGTTCGTTTGAGCTGCGCCCTCTATTGTACATGTGTGAATTTGCATTTTTACCTCAGCTTGAGGCTTATTATTTAAATTGTGGTGTGAACAGGTCTTTACATTTGCACAAAAATATAACTTTTTTGTTATAAAAAATAAACAAACAAGCCCAGCCCAGCCCAGCCCAGGTGAGAAAAAGTAACGTGAAAGTGACGCAACGCATTACTTTTCTTCAAAAGTAACTAAGTAACTCAATTATTTACTTTTTAAAGGAGAGACAAGCAATATTGTACTTAGTAACTTTCCCCCACACTGCTTATTATCATGCTAGGATATTGGCTGTTTATTAGTACTTATAAAGCACATATTAATTCCTTATTCATCATGACCATATTCTACATCCAGACTGTCCTCCAAAAAAAAAAAAAAGACTCTATAGGTCGTTTTTCAAGCACCTTATTACAATCTTTATTTACATTTTAAAGCTGGCGCCCTCTAGCTGCCGTAAAAATAATGACAGTGTCGTGTTACGTCTGTCGTCATGAAATCAATGAAAATGCGTGTTCATTTAAATGCAATGTGTGGACTTTTTTTACCACCACTTGTCATGTTTCCATTTAGCAAAAACATATTTTATTAACAACTACAGCCATCCCACCCCTAAACCTACTCAGTGATTTATAGTGTATATACACTTTATGATTGCATGATCACATGATTTCATGATGTTGTATTTTGCAATGCTTTACCAATTGAGCTACGCAAAACCCTGCAAATAAAAGGAAACAAAGCATTAAAATGAAAGTGTCCTGTTGTCGATAGGGACGCAACTTTAGTAAACGCTCCTATGGGTCGTATTTCATATAATTAAAAAGAAAGTGTCCTGTTGTCGATAGGAACGCAACTTAAGTAAACGCTCCTATGGGTAGTATTTCATGAATTAAAATGAACGTGTCCTGTTGTCGATAGGGACGCAACTTTAGTAAACGCTCCTATGGGTCGTATTTCATATAATTAAAAAGAAATTGTCCTGTTGTCGATAGGAACGCAACTTAAGTAAACGCTCCTATGGGTAGTATTTCATGAATTAAAATGAACATGTCCTGTTGTCGATAGGGGCCCAACTTTAGTAAACGCTCCTCTGGGTCGTATTTCATATAATTAAAAAGAAATTGTCCTGTTGTCGATAGGGGCGCAACTTTAGTAAACGCTCCTATGGGTCGTATTTCATATAATTAAAAAGAAATTGTCCTGTTGTCGATAGGAACGCAACTTTAGTAAACGCTCCTATGGGTAGTATTTCATGAATTAAAATGAACGTGTCCTGTTGTCGATAGGGACGCAACTTTAGTAAATGCTCCTATGGGTCGTATTTCATGTATTAAAATGAACGTGTCCTGTTGTCGATAGGGGCGCAACTTTAGTAAACGCTCCTATGGGTCGTATTTCATGTATTAAAATGGACGTGTCCTGTTGTCAATAGAGGCGCAACTTTAGTAAACGCTCCTATGGGTCTTATTTCATGAATTAAAATGAACGTGTCCTGTTGTCGATATGGACGCAACTTTAGTAAACGCTCCTATGGGTCGTATTTCATGAATTAAAATGAACGTGTCCTGTTGTCGATAGGGGCGCAACTTTAGTAAACGCTCCTATGGGTCTTATTTCATGAATTAAAATGAACGTGTCCTGTTGTCGATATGGACGCAACTTTAGTAAACGCTCCTTTGGGTCGTATTTCATGATTTAAAATGAAAGTGTCCTGTTGTCGATAGGGGCGCACCTTTAGTAAACGCTCCTATGGGTCGTATTTCATGAATTAAAATGAACGTGTCCTGTTGTCAATAGAGGCGCAACTTTAGTAAACGCTCCTATGGGTCGTATTTCATGAATTAAAATGAAAGTGTCCTGTTGTCAATAGAGGCGCAACTTTAGTAAACGCTCCTATGGGTCGTATTTCATGAATTAAAATGAACGTGTCCTGTTGTCAATAGAGGCGCAACTTTAGTAAACGCTCCTATGGGTCGTATTTCATGTATTAAAATGGACGTGTCCTGTTGTCAATAGAGGCGCAACTTTAGTAAACGCTCCTATGGGTCTTATTTCATGAATTAAAATGAACGTGTCCTGTTGTCGATATGGACGCAACTTTAGTAAACGCTCCTATGGGTCGTATTTCATGAATTAAAATGAACGTGTCCTGTTGTCGATAGGGGCGCAACTTTAGTAAACGCTCCTATGGGTCTTATTTCATGAATTAAAATGAACGTGTCCTGTTGTCGATATGGACGCAACTTTAGTAAACGCTCCTTTGGGTCGTATTTCATGATTTAAAATGAAAGTGTCCTGTTGTCGATAGGGGCGCACCTTTAGTAAATGCTCCTATGGGTCGTATTTCATGAATTAAAATGAACGTGTCCTGTTGTCAATAGAGGCGCAACTTTAGTAAACGCTCCTATGGGTCGTATTTCATGAATTAAAATGAAAGTGTCCTGTTGTCAATAGAGGCGCAACTTTAGTAAACGCTCCTATGGGTCGTATTTCATGAATTAAAATGAACGTGTCCTGTTGTCAATAGAGGCGCAACTTTAGTAAACGCTCCTATGAGACGTATTTCATGTATTAAAATGAACGTGTCCTGTTGTCGATATGGACGCAACTTTAGTAAACGCTCCTATGGCTCGTATTTCATATAATTAAAAAGAAAGTGTCCTGTTGTCGATAGGGGCGCAACTTTAGTAAACGCTCCTATGGGTCGTATTTCATGTATTAAAATGAATGTGTCCTGTTGTCGATATGGACGCAACTTTAGTAAACGCTCCTATGGCTCGTATTTCATGTATTAAAATTAAATTGTCATGTTGTCGATAGGGGCGCAACTTTAGTAAACGCTCCTATGAGTCGTATTTCATGTATTAAAATGAACGTGTCCTGTCGTCGGTAGGGACGCAACTTTAGTAAACGCTCCTATGGGTCGTATTTCATGTATTAAAATGAACGTGTCCTGTCGTCGGCAGGGGCGCAACTTTAGTAAACGCTCCTATGGGTCTTATTTCATGTATTAAAATGAACGTGTCCTGTCGTCGGTAGGGGCGCAACTTTAGTAAACGCTCCTATGGGTCGTATTTCATGTATTAAAATGAACGTGTCCTGTCGTCGGCAGGGGCGCAACTTTAGTAAACGCTCCTATGGGTCTTATTTCATGTATTAAAATGAACGTGTCCTGTCGTCGGTAGGGGCGCAACTTTAGTAAACGCTCCTATGGGTCGTATTTCATGTATTAAAATGAACGTGTCCTGTCGTCGGCAGGGGCGCAACTTTAGTAAACGCTCCTATGGGTAATTTTTCATGAATTAAAATGAAAGTGTCCTGTTGTCGATAGGGGCACAACTTTAGTAAACGCTCCTATGAGTTGTATTTCATGTATTAAAATGAACGTGTCCTGTCGTCGGTAGGGGCGCAACTTTAGTAAACGCTCCTATGGGTCGTATTTCATGTATTAAAATGAACGTGTCCTGTCGTCGGTAGGGGCGCAACTTTAGTAAACGCTCCTATGGGTCGTATTTCATGTATTAAAATGAACGTGTCCTGTCGTCGGCAGGGGCGCAACTTTAGTAAACGCTCCTATGGGTAATTTTTCATGAATTAAAATGAAAGTGTCCTGTTGTCGATAGGGGCACAACTTTAGTAAACGCTCCTATGAGTTGTATTTCATGAATTAAAATGAAAGTGTCCTGTTGTCGATAGGGGCGCAATTTTAGTAAACGCTCCTATGGGTCGTATTTCAGGGAAGTGACAAACAACCTATATCGGCGTATTGGTTGGAGGACATGTGGTCTACATCCCTTAATCCTACCCAATACCTAAACTTAAAAACTACCTTACTAACTATTAATAAGCAGTAATTAGGAGTTTATTGAGGCAAAAATCATAGTTAATAGATCACAGCTTATTTGAAATATAATTTTTTGAAACATGATAAATGTCTTTATATTAACTTTTGATCAATGTAATGCATCCTTGCTGCATCAAAGTATTAATTTAGTCTATGGTTATAAAACATATCTTTGAAAATAAAGGAACAAGCAATACAGAAACCAGAAACAGTGCTATGATATATATCAAATTATTATGGCATAATTACCATCTGATACATCAATGTACCATTAAACTACTGTCATTTTTGGAAGGGGTTGTTCACTATAATTTAGTAGCTTACATGGTTTTGGAAAAATATGAATCTAGGTTCATTTCATTTCAAGATTCAACTTCACTTTCAACTCCAAATATAAATTTGTATGGACACGATTAATTCAACAAATGTCTAATTTATGTTAAATTCCACCATAGATGCACGCATTCATAATCTCAGGAGATGATATGCTAATGTCTTTCACTGTTTTCTGAAGAAAATTGCCCAGCGGTCATTAGTCTGACAGTGGGGCTATAAAATGTTTCTTTGCCATTGATCGTTTCTCCTCTTCTCCTGACTGTCCATATTTGCATTTTTATTGAATTAGGAGAGCAGTGGAGCGAGCGAGGGAGACGGTGAAGACCTGTGTGAAGAGGAGAAACCTGCTACTGTACGTTTGGTGGGAGTTAATTGAATGTATTCAGATGTGATGGATAGAATAGCTTTACTCTCTCCCGGTACATTCACTGTGACAGAATCTATCTCTATCTGCTCTCTCTGTCCCTGTGTCCTCCCACTCCTTTTAAATTAAAACCGCTCTGGCCTTTGTGTGGAGACACTGAAGAGGAATCAGGGAGCACATTTATTACCCCATTGAAACAGGGTCTCAGCACCTTATCGACCATTAGGATTAATCTGAGCAGTGTTCTTATACTCTGTCAAGAGTCACTCATGAGGGACCTTGTACTGTCCTGCTCTGAACTGACCTCTTCCTCTTTATAGTTAATCTGAGACACACTTTCTGTTATTGAATCACAAATACACACTTCTGATGGGTTGTGCGAGTGTGACTCTACAACAATACTTTATTCATCAACAAAAAAACACTTAGGAAAACCACATATGCGTGCATTTGCACAGGCTCATCTCATCTGGTCTGAAATTACATTTGCCTTTTCTTGATGTTGCCAGAGGCATCACTAATTTGCATGTGAGGTTAGATCTACATTTAGATTACTCCTGTCATAATGCTAAACACACATGTTAAATTCATAAATATTAACCACTTAAACTCTGCGGACCCTTTACAGGGTTTGGAATGACATCATCATGTATATACTTTCAATGTTAAATGTCTCTGGAGGAGCTCTGAGCTAATTTGTGGTGCCATTTGAAAGCTTAGAGTCTCTACTTTCTGGAGATATGCATCATTTGTTTTACACAAAAAGTAAGTTATTTACCCTAAATTACTCTGGTACCACCATTTCCGTCTGGATTTGGCCTCCCCAAATTGAAAAGCTTCCCATACCCACATACAGTGGTCTCTAAATACACAATTGTGGTGTCATTTTACAGGAAACCCTTTGAAGTTACATAAAACACTGCTAAAAGTGGCAAACATGTAAGTATATGTTGTCTGAGCAGTAATATCCCCCCCAAAAAAGAGACGCTTTTTTATTTTTTGGGGTTATAAATTCATTTTTGAAAGTGTGTAACTCAGGCCCTATGTGCTCTAGCACCCTGCAGACAGTTTGGGCTGTTTCCACTAGATTCCAGAAAATACTGGATTTTTTTGTTGTTGTGTGGATCATGTATGCAATATTTATTCAAATGAATCTGAATGGAGGAATGTGACCTTTTTTATGTAATTTCCACCCCCCCCCCCATTCCCATATACAGTGGTATGAATGCAATACTCCCTTCAGATTAATTTGCATAAATCTGGCATACATGATACAGACAAAAATCTTTTTTTTCAGAATTTTCTGGAATCTAGTGGAAACAGCCTAAACAGAAAAAATATTATTTTTCTTACCCCATTGGAAGATAATTTTGCTTGTTTTAAGCAAAAACTCAATTAATTTAGATTTGTTTTCCCCGGAAATCAAGAAAAAAAATGTGCATGTCATTTTCCTTAGTAAATGCATCTTGATTTAAGAGTTTTTAGATATTTGGACAGGAAACAAGACAGAAATGCTAAGGAAGAAAAGCTTTTTTTGCAGTGTGGTTTTACCTGTGGTGATCTAAATAGAGTACTCGTTAATTTAAATAAGAATAGAGTTCTAACTCTATAATAATATTAAAATTTTACCAATTAAAACATTTTGGTTGATGAAAGTTTTACAGATATTGTTAAATATCTATACATTTACATCTGTGTCCTATCACAAGCTATACTCTACTGTCAGGTCAGCTCAAGCTTTTATCAAATCTGTCATGTTCCCAAGAAACAAAACATATATATATATAAAATAGAAAAGGGACCGGCCCCCGGGTGTGTCCACAACATCGAATCTGGCCCCCTTTAAAAAAAAGTTTGTACACCCCTGGCATAAAGGAACTATTGAATGATATATATTTAATCATATCATTTGAAAAGAAGACTTTTGACAGCTCGCATTTCGCAAACAATGATACATTTAAAATAATGATTATGCAGTGTTTGGTCACTCTACAATGTTGAAACCTTTATATTTTAATTGTATTTTATTTAATCCTAAAACTGAACAGTTGTAGCTAAACAAACACAATGTGGCTAAATCTGGCAAAACTGTACTGAGTGCCACATAGTAGCCTATTGCTCCAGCATCATAGTATGAAGCGTCTCTAACAGTCCTGTAAAAGTAATTGGATTTGTTACTTCATTACTGTAATAAATGAGTGTTACTGAGTCTCCTTCCTTTATTGATAACCTGATCTTCTCAAAGAGACTCTCAGCCTCCTGAGAAACAAACTACACCTCTCAAATATCACTAGCGCCCCTTGTAATCTTCAGGGAAACTGACTCTTAAAGCAGAGGTAGTGAATGCTGCTGCTTTTACTGGTCAACAAAACACATCTGCAAAGTGCTCTGCTTTTGTGAAAAAGTAGATTTTAGCATACTTTTAAAAGGAGTTCTTATTATAATATTCCATAATAAGCTATAGGAAATCCAACAGAAGAGATACCTGATGCAGAATGAACGATATAATCACTTTTATTAAACATTGAGAACAATAAAACTACACTCTATAATGTTAACGTGAGAAAACTGAGGGCTTAAATTCACAAGGAAAGATCATTAATGAAACACAGGCAAAACAGTGACAAAGAGACCATGACTAGAAATTAAACAGAACAAGACAAGACAATGAAACAATGAGAAGGGGACCAGGGAGGAGATGATGTTGGGAGGAGCCAGAAGATGACCCAGAGCAGAACCTTGATAAAGGCCCACAGTGGAGCCGATGGAGGGGGGAGCCTTAGTGGAGAGACCGGCCAGAACCAGGGAGAAGACCGACTGAGAAGATGAAAAAAGAAAATAAATGTAAATAAAATAATGCTGGCTGATTAAATTGAGAATCACACTCCATATCATAATGGCAAAATCATAACCCAATATATAGTTTCATCATGACGATAACCATGCCCAATGCGCCTGTATATGACGCCAAAGGTTTCTCATTGAAATCAATGGAGTACTGCACGTTGAAAAACGACACTAAAGGGGTATTCTGTGCATTAAAAAGTGACGCCCAAGAGAACTGACTAAGCGTCAGTATGTGACGAATAGGAGTGAGACCGTGTTACCTGGGCTGGGATCATGCAGAGCCTCTGAAGCCCTTCCTTTGAAACCGCATTGATTTGGACCTTTAACCAGTTGGTTTCCATTTAAATACATTATATGCAGGGCTTGACATTAACTTGTCTGCTCACCAGCCACTGTGGCTAGTGGTTTTCCAAAGTTACTAGCCACTCGGCATTTTCACTGGACGCAATGTTGTTGTCTATATGTAAATGACCACTAGACACACCCAAATCAAGTCTACATGAAATATATAACATGACAGGTCATCAAATAGGCCTATTTAGCTCTGATAAGGTTATGTGTAAAGCTCTAATCTAGACAGAGAAACACGAACAGCTGCTTGTCTGAAAAGAAAATAGGCCTACAATTTTTTCGGGTGTACATATAATCTCAAATATAATCTTTGTAAATACGTATATTCTCAAGCAAAATTGTCAACAGTGTTCATTGAGCTACGAAGCATTTAAATCTAGCATATTGTGTGTATGAGCCAATACAGTATCCTAGTGAAATGCATATCCATATTTTCATATGATTTGACAGTTTATTTTATGAAATATCAAAAATCTAAAAGGTGTGCATCACACCTGACACCCAGATAAACACTTTAAAGTCAGTTTTATGACTAAGTCATTCTCTTCATATTTAATTGTAGTGAGAAATGTGTATACCAATGTTATATCTTTAGAGATGGTCCCTAAATTTGCGAATATTGGACATCAAGCCAGCATTATGCCAGTCATATCAGATGCGCTGTGGTTCTGCTGTGTCAGAAAACAGTCAACCACTGTATGACGAATTAATCTCCTGCGGACATCCTACGTTTATCTCGGCTTTGAGTGCAGATTTCAGTGAGTGAGAGCGCGCTCTGAACAAAACTCCTGGCTAATCTGAACGCCTCTCATTATTAGACATTGCATTCATAAACTCAACAGAATCACGTGTGATTGGTTATAATGCGGAACGCGATTATAACAGATGGCTTTTGAGAAGACTACAATAAAATTCAACCCGCCAAAGTGGCTCGTGGGAGTGACTGTGGAGCCCGATCTCACGAACATGCGTATAAATAATACGAGTGTGCAATCTCGTAGAATGTATACTCCAAAATGAGTTTTGGCGTGCATATGGTATGCTGTTTTTCGCGTGCATATGATATGCACTTTATGGCGTATTATATGTGTTACAGTTACGTTTGTCTTGTCTTCACCTGTTCTCGTTTATCCCTGATTAGTTTATCAACTCCACCTGTGTCTAACTAGTTCCCTCCATTACCTTGTGTATTTATACTCCCTGTTCTGTTCAGTCCTTTGTCGGTTATTGTTTGTCTACACATGTCTGTGTGAGCGTGTACTATGCCTTCTAAGTCTGTGTTTGGATTAAAACCTTTGTTATTCCTCACCTCCTTCGTCGTGTGCTTACTAAGCCACCCAGAACCGTAACAATATGTTTCCTCAAAAATTTTTTATTTCTTTTCGACTGAAGAAAGAAAGACAGGAACATCTTGGATGAGATGGAAGTGAACTAATCCTTTAAGTGTACTTCTTTTTCTCAAGAGTGTCTGTACTTGATTCTCTTTTTAAGAAGGACAATACCAGTCACTCTGACATTTCCAGTATCTTGCAATGTACGAACCATGTCACAACAATATAGAAACATCTCTCGGATCTCTTGTCCTTTATATGAGCACCTATTCTATGGGCCGGAGGAGCATTAATTGTCTTCTTTCCTCACTGGAACAGGTCCAGATTTGGCCTGAAGGTGAAAGTGGTCATACTTGTCTCTTGAAGATGAGTTCAGTCTTAAACTTTCAGCCTCCCTCAACTTCCCACGAATATCCACCCTCACTCGCAGATTAGTTATGCAAAACAGGCCAATGTGATTGGCCCTGATCTAAAAGTGTTACTAATTAAAAATCAATCTGAGGGCCATTAGCACGCATAGTCATGTGCCAAGGTTGTAGTTTCCAGTACGGGTGCTGTAATGAGTTCAGAGTGACGTCAGGCAAAGCCAGATAATCACTCAAGCTCAGCTTTACAGCTGATAGTTTGTGTAAACCTGCTGAATTCGTAGTCTGCCTCAATTGATCCACTTGCCCCGAACTGGATAGAGCAACGAAATGAATGTGACTTTTCATTGGGTGCGAGGGGGTCCATAGATAACTATTAGAGGCATATTTGGGGCTCCATAGATAACTATTAGAGGCCTATTTGTTGGCCTGGATGTGCGGGCAACTGAGGGGCCACAGGAGCAGGAAGGCATTAGTCTGCTTTAAGCTGAGTGTTGCTGGATACGGAGGTGATGAATGTTGGTGAACTCTCAGCTGCACCAGGGGAATAGCTGCATACACAGACACACACTCTGGAACTTATTAAACTCACACAGGCATATTTCACACCGGTTCCGGAAAAATCAGCCCAATTACAGAGGTGTTACCGGAGCCGAAACCCAGCCTGCGCTGTAGGGGAGCTCGCAGCGGCGCTCGCCTTTAACAGAGTCCATCTGACGGGGGACTGGAGAGCGCCTGTAGGAGAGCGAGTGGCTGCTCCTGAAGCCTGTTAAGATGCCTTATAATAGCCATACGTTTGGGCAAAATATAAATCTAATGTTGCTTTTCTGGGAAATTCCTACTTGGAAGTTCTTTCTTACAATTTAGAAAAATTGCAATTGCAATATTGGTCGGAATAAAAGTAAGGCAATTTAATGTTTCTTTCTCTTCCCCAACAGTACATGATGCATGCAAAGTAAATTCAACTAAATTATAAATTATTGTGTAGCTTCTATCAAGACAAATTGGGAAGTTGGGGCTCAATGAATTTTCCCACTGGTAATTACGACATTGTTGAGGTATTTACATGTACTTATTTACAACATGACATTATCAAAGTTCCCTGAAATGGATCCCTGAATCTTAATGCTAAGAGATTTACGCAAAACAAGTCTCTGAACTTTTATTCTGTTTATGCTGCAGTCGCCGCTTCCGCTCTTGACGTTGTATTTTTGGGGAACGCAGTGCTGTTTTAAATGGTTAAAACAATCATACTGAATACATTTGAGTGAGTTGAAAGTTATGTTATAACATCATAACATTCGCCTGGTGGCTGGTAGAGATTTGTTGCATTTTGCAGTAATCTAGATCCATATTAGAATATCATATTAATAAAAAGAAGATGACTAAAGCGATTTAAACAATAAGACTAACTTTGTTGCGCTGTATAACAATTATTCGTTTTTTGTCAATGAATGATCCAAACAGTTGCTCACCTGTCTAATAAAACACATCATGTATTAATGCGTCTTTGGTGTTTCCATGTTTTTTAAGGAAATCAAGGGTAGCGCGGATATGACGTCATTGACAGGCGAAGGTCCATAACACTGGTTAAAATAACGTATTTCTCTGGATTTAAACGTTGTTGGAAACATTTGGGATAATGTAAGTACGCAATTCAACAAAATATATAACATAGTTCCAGTGGTTTTTAGATATTTTAATCCAAAAATCATACTTATTGTGCCTTTAAATGTACTAAATTGACTTCACAAATGTGTAATTACAAATATACTTAAATACAAATAAATACATGTTTACAAGTACAAGTTTCAATAGAAATAACATTCAAGTAGATTTTATTTGACCATATTTCAAAGACAATATAAGTAATTATGACATTACATATAAAGATGTACTTGAGACCTACTTAAGTGTTAGTCGATTTGTATGGCTGTTTAGTGTTCGAGTGACCGCTAGGAGTTTCAAGAGATTTTATAAGGCTCCTTAGAAGATGGACAGCAGTTCAGAAGTATTTGGAACAGAGCCACAGTGTGTTCATGTGTGTGTTTGCCCTATGCATTCATGTACGACAGAGTGTTTCTGACAGAGAGAGTGCTGGGAATAAGGGAGAAAGATCAGTCTCGCTGGATCAGGTGTGATGCTGTATCTCAAGGAGAGCTCAATGACAGGGCTGTCGATGTATTCCCCATCTGAGAGTATTTTTAGAGCTGCCATCATGGCCCTCATGCATATTTCAATAGATCCTTTTGTATATTAGGAGCGAGCGCACACAGACGAGACTGAGCGCGGGCACAACATGACTGTAAGAAATATGGGCTTGATTCTCCTATCTGACAGAGCCCTCAGCCGCTCGGCAGATATGTCCACTTTGACTTTCAATAGATAGTGGAAGAACTTCATTGATTGCATTAGAAGACAAAAACAAAGGGATGACATTGACCCCGGCAGCACAGGGGCCAGTGTCTCCATCACGCTCCAATTTGCACAGACTGGTCTCAACCTGAATTAATTAATGCGCACACACACACTTTGTCTTTCTCTCTTTCTGTGTCGATCGCTCTCTTTGTCTCCCGCTTCTTTCAGTGTTTCTTGGATGAGGTTCATGTTTAGGTGTTAAAAGCTGCTGCGGTGTCCAGTGCGAGGACATAATGAATTCTGATAGGAGTCGTGGGTGGCCAGTCTTGCAGATATATCACCGCTCAGCCGTACATTATCTCATATAATGCTTCAATTTCCCCCATCTGATTAAATCAAAGTTTATGAAGCTGTCACTGCGCCACTGATGATGGAGCCGTAATTTAGCAGTAATGCTTGTATTTGATGGCATCAGTGCTCACTGCCTGCCATGGATGATTTCAGCCCCACATCTGAGTGTGCCACTACTGTATCCTGTATCAGTACTAGTTTTGTTTTTAAAGGTGCAGTGTTTCTGCGCCATGAGCAGCACCAAAAAGAATACAGATGCAAGAGTGACCGCCCACCTTTTCAGCATTCTTGGTTACGGAATGATTTTTCCCACTCAATTTCAATTCAATTCACATTTATTTGTAAAGAGCTTTTCACAATACATATAGTTTCAAAGAAGCTTCACAGAAAATGCATGTGTCTACATTACAATTTAAAGTGATTTGTCCACGTTAGGTATTTCAGAAAAGCACATATACAAAGCATACAGATTAGCTAACAATGTATTATTAATCAATATAATAATTAAATTAAGGCACAGAAATAAGTGAAATAAGAATACATGTTGTTAATGATTAGGGTATATAGAAATGAGCATGGGTGTGTGTTGATGCAGAGCTGCGTCATCTGAAGTCCTCGCAGGAGTTGAGTCGTCTCTTCACAGGTGATGGTCATCTGAAGTCCTCGCAGGAGTTGAGTCGTCTCTTCACAGGTGATGGTCATCTGAAGTCCTTGCAGGAGTTGAGTCGTCTCTTCACAGGTGATGGTCATCTGAAGTCCTCGAAGGAGTTTGTGGCGAGGGGGGGTGTGGTTTAGCGAAGTCTGTGATGGGAGAGAGAGAGTCGGAGGACAAGCGGCACGTAAGTGGATCAAGCACAAATGATGAACACCGGGAGGAAACGAGGACACAGGGAGAGAGAGAGCTGGAGACGGTGTCCCAGTCTGTCACTCCGTCTCCAGCTCTCTCTCCCTGTGACCTCGTTTCCTCCCAGTCTATATACTCTCTCCACGCCAATTACTGCAACAAGAGACAGGTGTTCATCATTTGTGCTTGATCCATTTACGTGCCGCCCGTCCTCTGACTCTCTCTCCCGTCGCAGACTTCGCTAAACCACGCCCCCCTCGCCACAGAGTTGGAGTCGTCTCTTCACAGGTGATGGTCATCTGAAGTCCTCGAAGAAGTTGGAGTCGTCTCTTCACAGGTGATGGTCATCTGAAGTCCTCGCAGGAGTTGTCTCTTCACAGGTGATGATCATCTGAAGTCCTCGAAGGAGTTGGAGTTGTCTCTTCACAGGTGATGGTCATCTGAAGTCCTCGCAGGAGTTGAGTCATCTCTTCACAGGTGATGGTCATCTGAAGTCCTCGCATGTGTTGGAGTCGTCTCTTCACAGGTGATGATCATCTGAAGTCCTCGAAGGAGTTGGAGTCGTCTCTTCACAGGTGATGGTCATCTGAAGTCCTCGCAGGAGTTGGAGTTGTCTCTTCACAGGTGATGGTCATCTGAAGTCCTCGCAGGAGTTGGAGTTGTCTCTTCACAGGTGATGGTCATCTGAAGTCCTCGCAGGAGTTGAGTCATCTCTTCACAGGTGTTGGTTATCTGAAGTCCTTGAAGGAGTTGGAGTCGTCTCTTCACAGGTGATGGTCATCTGAAATCCTCGCAGGAGTCAACTCTTCAAAGGTGATGGTCATCTGAAGTCCTCGCATGAGTTGGAGTCGTCTCTTCACAGGTGATGATCATCTGAAGTCCTCGAAGGAGTTTGAGTCGTCTCTTCACAGGTGATGGTCATCTGAAGTCCTCGCAGGTGTTGGAGTTGTCTCTTCACAGGTGTTGGTCATCTGAAGTCCTCGCAGGAGTTGGAGTCGTCTCTTCACAGCTGTTGGTCATCTGAAGTCCTCGCAGGAGTTGAGTCGTCTCTTCACAGGTGATGATCATCTGAAGTCCTCCAGGAGTTGAGTCGTCTCTTCACAGGTGATGGTCATCTGAAGTCCTCGCAGGAGTTGGAGTCGTCTCTTCACAGGTGATGGTCATCTGATGTCTTCGAAGGAGTTGGAATAGTCTCTTCACAGGTGATGTTCATCTGAAGTCCTCGCAGGAGTTGAGTTGTCTCTTCACAGGTGATGGTCATCTGAAGTCCTCGAAGGAGTTGGAGTCGTCTCTTCACAGCTGATGGTCATCTGAAGTCCTCGCAGGAGTCAACTCTTCAAAGGTGATGGTCATCTGAAGTCCTCGCATGAGTTGGAGTCGTCTCTTCACAGGTGATGGTCATCTGAAGTCCTCGCAGGAGTTGGATTCGTCTCTTCACAGGTGTTGGTCATCTGAAGTCCTCGCAGGAGTTGAGTCATCTCTTCACAGGTGTTGGTCATCTGAAGTCCTCGCAGGAGTTGAGTCATCTCTTCACAGGTGATGGTCATCTGAAGTCCTCACAGGAGTTGGAGTCGTGTCTTCACAGGTGATGGTCATCTGAAGTCCTCGCAGGAGTTGAGTCATCTCTTTACAGGTGATGGTCATCTGAAGTCCTTGCAGGAGTTGAGTCATCTCTTCACAGGTGATGGTCATCTGAAGTCCTTGCAGGAGTTGGAGTCGTCTCTTCACAGGTGATAGTCATCTGAAGTCCTTGCAGGGGTTGGAGTCGTCTATTCACAGGTGATGGTCATCTGATGTCATTGCAGGAGTTGGAATCGTCTCTTCACAGGTGATGGTCATCTGAAGTCCTCGCAGGAGTTGGAGTCATCTATTCACAGGTGATGGTCATCTGAAGTCCTTGCAGGAGTTGGAGTTGTCTCTTCACATGTGTTGGTCATCTGAAGTCCTCGTAGGAGTTGGAGTCGTCTATTCACAGGTGTTGGTCATCTGAAGTCCTCGCAGGAGTTGAGTCATCTTTTAACAGGTGTTGGTCATCTGAAGTCCTCGCAGGAGTCGACTCTTCACAGGTGATGGTCATCTGAAGTCCTCGCAGGAGCCGACTCTTCACAGGTGATGGTCATCTGAAGTCCTCGCAGGAGTCGTCTCTTCACAGGTGATGGTCATCTGAAGTCCTCGCAGGAGTCGACTCTTCACAGGTGATGGTCATCTGAAGTCCTTGCAGGAGTTGGAGTCGTCTCTTCACAGGTGATGGTCATCTGATGTCTTCGCAGGAGTTGGAGTCGTCTCTTCACAGGTGATGGTCATCTGAAGTCCTCGCAGGAGTTGAGTCATCTCTTCACAGGTGATGGTCATCTGAAGTCCTTGCAGGAGTTGAGTCATCTCTTCACAGGTGATGGTCATCTGAAGTCCTTGCAGGAGTTGGAGTCGTCTCTTCACATGTGTTGGTCATCTGATGTCTTCGCAGGAGTTGGAGTCGTCTCTTCACAGGTGATAGTCATCTGAAGTCCTTGCAGGAGTTGGAGTCGTCTCTTCACAGGTGTTGGTCATCTGATGTCTTCGCAGGAGTTGAGTCGTCTCTTCACAGGTGATGGTCATCTGAAGTCCTTGCAGGAGTTGAGGCGTCTCTTCACAGGTGATGGTCATCTGAAGTCCTAGCAGGAGTTGGAGTAGTCTCTTCACAGGTGTTGGTCATCTGAAGTCCTCGTAGGAGTTGGAATCGTCTAATCACAGGTGTTGGTCATCTGAAGTCCTCGCCTGAGTTGGAGTCGTCTCTTCACAGGTGATGGTCATCTGAAGTCCTTGCAGGAGTTGGAGTCGTCTCTTCACAGGTGATGGTCATCTGATGTCTTCGCAGGAGTTGAAGTCGTCTCTTCACAGGTGATGGTCATCTGAAGTCCTCGCAGGAGTAGAGTCATCTCTTCACAGGTGTTGGTCATCTGAAGTCCTTGCAGGAGTTGAGTCATCTCTTCACAGGTGATGGTCATCTGAAGTCCTTGCAGGAGTTGGAGTCGTCTCTTCTCAGGTGATGGTCATCTGAAGTCCTCGCAGGAGTTGGAGTCGTCTTTTCACAGGTGTTAGTCCTCTGATGTCTTTGCCGGAGTTGGATTCATCTCCTCACAGGTGTTGGTAATCTGAAGTCCTCGCAGGAGTTGAGTCGTCTTTTCACAGGTGATGGTCATCTGAAGTCCTCGCAGGAGTTGGAGTCGTCTCTTCACAGGTGTTGGTCATCTGAAGTCCTCGTAGGAGTTGGAGTCGTCTATTCACAGGTGTTGGTCATCTGAAGTCCTTGCAGGAGTTGAGTCATCTCTTCACAGGTGATGGTCATCTGAAGTCCTTGCAGGAGTTGAGTCATCTCTTCACAGGTGATGGTCATCTGAAGTCTTTGCAGGAGTTGAAGTCGTCTTTTCACAGGTGTTAGTCATCTGATGTCTTTGCCGGAGTTGGATTCGTCTCCTCACAGGTGTTGGTAATCTGAAGTCCTCGCAGGAGTTGAGTCGTCTCTTCACAGGTGATGGTGATCTGAAGTCCTTGCAGGAGTTGGAGTAGTCTCTTCACAGGTGTTGGTCATCTGAAGTCCTCGTAGGAGTTGGAGTCGTCTATTCACAGGTGTTGGTAATCTGAAGTCCTCGCAGGAGTTGAGTCATCTCTTCACAGGTGATGGTCATCTGAAGTCCTTGCAGGAGTTGGAGTCGTCTCTTCACAGGTGTTGGTCATCTGAAGTCCTCATAGGAGTTGGAGTCGTCTATTCACAGGTGTTGGTCATCTGAAGTCCTCGTAAGAGTTGGAGTCGTCTCTTCACAGGTGTTGGTCATCTGAAGTCCTCGTAGGAGTTGGAATCGTCTAATCACAGGTATTGGTCATCTGAAGTCCTCGCCTGAGTTGGAGTCGTCTCTTCACAGGTGATGGTCATCTGAAGTCCTTGCAGGAGTTGGAGTCGTCTCTTCACAGGTGATGGTCATCTGATGTCTTCGCAGGAGTTGAAGTCGTCTCTTCACAGGTGATGGTCATCTGAAGTCCTCGCAGGAGTAGAGTCATCTCTTCACAGGTGATGGTCATCTGAAGTCCTTGCAGGAGTTGAGTCATCTCTTCACAGGTGATGGTCATCTGAAGTCCTTGCAGGAGTTGGAGTCGTCTCTTCACAGGTGATGGTCATCTGAAGTCCTTGCAGGAGTTGGAGTCGTCTTTTCACAGGTGTTAGTCATCTGATGTCTTTGCCGGAGTTGGATTCGTCTCCTCACAGGTGTTGGTCATCTGAAGTCCTCGCAGGAGTTGAGTCGTCTCCTCACAGGTGTTGGTCATCTGAAGTCCTCGTAGGAGTTGGAGTCGTCTATTCACAGGTGATGGTCATCTGAAGTCCTCGCTGGAGTTGGAGTCATCTCTTCACAGGTGTTGGTTATCTGAAGTCCTCGTAGGAGTTGGAGACGTCTCTTCACAGGTGATGGTCATCTGAAGTCCTCGCAGGAGTTGGAGTCGTCTCTTCACAGGTGTTGGTCATCTGAAGTCCTTGCAGGAGTTGAGTCATCTCTTCACAGGTGATGGTCATCTGAAGTCCTCGTAGGAGTTGGAGACGTCTCTTCACAGGTGTTGGTCATCTGAAGTCCTCGTAGGAGTTGGAGACGTCTCTTCACAGGTGATGGTCATCTGAAGTCCTCGCAGGAGTTGAGTCATCTCTTCACAGGATATATAATATAATATAAACAATACATGTAACTTGGTTAACATATGACACTTTCAAAAGTATTAAACAATTATTTAGATCCCAAACTTTTGGAAGGTTGTGTAACTGGTTAATATTATTTTTCCTCGGCTAGGTTAAGATAAGTCTGATCGCTCAGAAAAGTATCAACAGCCCCCATCACCTCAACAGGCTGCATGATATGAGCTATCATTCCAGTATGTTGTACAGATTCCCTGTATTCAGATCCCTAATCTTCAGTATGATCAATATAATTAGCAAAACAAAATCCACTGAAAATTTGTTCTCATTGGACATTCCAGCTTAAGCATAAACTGACTGACACTGATTTTTGCCCTTTACCTCAATTTTGCCTGGCATTTAAACACTTTAACCTGCATTCTTTCGGGGTCACTGTGATTTTCCCAAGTAAGATATGTTTTGTTGAAGTTTAGTCCTAACCTTATCCATAACTTATCCCTAAAATCAGAGGGAAATCTTTTTAATCTTTTATCATTTTTGAGGACAATAATTGACCTTTTAAAGGGGACCTATTATGCAAAATTCACTTTTATATTGTTTTTAAAGATAATTATTATGTCTTCAGTGTGTGTACACAGTCACCCTTTTGTGGTAAAAAATCTATCCTCTCCATTTGTTATTTTCCCTATAAATCTGAAACGGTGTCTCAGAATGAGCCATTCAGGAATGTGTTCCAATGTGACATCACATTGCTTGCTGCGCCCACGACTGGCACAGACTCCACCCTATTAACATAGCCCCTCCCCTGAGATAGCTGTACACAGTCATGTTTATCTCCTCGTCAGAGCATTCAAGTAAGAAATGTGTTCTTATTAAAGCTACTAAAGTTATTCAGTCAAGAGCAGTGAGCGATTTCCTGTTTATCTTTTGTTTTGATTCATATTAACAGCAGATATAATAGTAGGTACTGTATATTACTCAGCTGTCACTTTAATACACAGATCTAATTTATACACGTGATTTCTTTCCCTGCTGTTTACGTTCACAGACTTAACCAACTGTATTTGTGTGCATTTTGTGTGCTTTTGACATAACCTTGTGTGTATTTGACAGTTTAAGCGCAATAAGACATGAAAGAGAACTTCATTTAATACTCACTGGACACGCTGCCTGACATTCATCTTTCTGTGTGCGTGCTTCGGGTGTGTGCGCTCAGAAAACAATATATATCAGAAGATTAGACTAATATGGCTTTAAAACGCATGCAGATAATAAACTTTCATAATGATGAAGAACTGCAATGTCACGTGAGCGTGATATAGATGATCATCAAAACCACACAGAGGTTTTAGTATTTGGCAGAGTATCCGAGGCATGAGCTGTACAGGCTCCGTCCTCTTCTGGATAGGGCAGAGCTCATTTGCATTTAAAGATAAATGCACGAAAACAGCATGTTTTTCCTTCCACTCAAAAATGTGTATTTACAACATGATGTAATAAATTATCTGCGGGGTATTTTGAGCTGAAGCTTCACAGACACATTCTGGAGACACCTGAGGCTTATATTAGGCCTATATCTGGTAAAAAGAAGCATAATAGGTCCCCTTTAAAAGTGTCTTTAATTCTGAAACATAGGTAACCTGTCTAAAATTCCTTGGCAATGTGAGGTTCTCGGCTCCATTGGAAATCTATCAGGATCATGGATTGGCCTAAAACTTTCAAGGTGCTTTAATGAGGAGTTGGGGGTGTCGCCATGGCGATGTAGAGGGGCATCCAATTTCCATTATTGACTGTTGCAGACACTGTGTGTGTGTGTCCTGTGTGTGTAAATTGGCTCCAGTGGGGATTGTAGGCTGTTGAGATCCTCCAGCATGCAGTAAATCGCAGCACAGGAACATTTCCTCCTCTTTGGCGCCAGCCTTTCTCTCTCTCCTTTTCTATCTCACATTGTTGTGCTAATCAATAGCTAATTCTGTCTGGCATCTCTGTGGCAATGCTAATGTGAAGTTCAGTACTTGAGCAGCTCACTGACGGTTTCCTCAAAACATAACATTTGAAGAACGTAAAGCACATACAAGTTTTTGCTCAGCGGGAAAATCACACAAAAATAATCTAGCTTTGTATTTGTTATACTCATGTCTCTCTTTCCTCATCTCTCGCTCTCTCTCTCTCTCTGGAAAGACAGACAATGCTAGCTGACCTCACATAATTGGATAGATGTTACCATGGCAACTCTCCAGTTCTAGGAGGAAGTTTTAATGATCGGAGCAGGGATGGGTTAAGAATTCCTGTGTATGTTTTAATGTTCAATACACAAAACAATGCATTGTGGCAATTCAAACTTTGGTTTTGATTTCTTGAAGTTCGATATTTACATGATCTCTATTTTTTTGACTTGTTGTTTGAGAAGACTGCAAAGGGGTTACATAATTTTGTCATGGGATTAAGGCATTGAGTACCCTGGCTTATGTCAGAGTATACCATCATCTGAAACCATCATATTACCATGATACCAACACAGTACTTTTAGGTTATAGATCCTTTCTTCTCTTGAGGGGCTTTCACACTGGAGGAACGCTTTCATCGTTCCTTTAACTATTGGCAGAAGTACATGCATTTAGCCGGTTCGCACCACAGGAACTGGAAATTATTTTAGTTATAGGAACACTTTTTGTGGGGCTAAATAAGCTGCTACTTCAGAGTAGGGTCTAGTCTCAGCCTCAGACGTCATGCCCACGGACCGTTGATGCATATGGCCCAAAAAATTGCAAAGACTTCCGGAGTTTCACAGCCATCATCTGATTGGTTGAATTCTACTGGATTTCCAGGAGAAGTGTGTTTCGCGTTCTTGAACGGTCCGTCTGGAAACAAAGAGGGCGTGATGCCAAACCCCCTCGCGGAAGAAGGAAGTGCTTATCAGGATCAACTAAACGATGGATTTTTAAAAGTATGTAAAGTTTGCGTCATAGACTCTTTAAAATACATCCAAGAGTTTTGCACACCGGTCTGTTATTGTAGGGACATCGATGTTACATTTCCTTGCCCCTAAACAAACTGTGATTGGTTGCTTCACATGTCAGTCAAAGCCTCTGGGAAGCCCTCAACCAATGAAAGCTGCAGGAGTCCAGACCTTCTGCCGTTAGTCTGAAAGTCTGGCTTTGCGAGACCAGTGTTTTTTCCGAGTAGTGTAAACCACTGAACTTATATGCAGAAGGTTGCTGGTTCGATCCCAGCAGTCGCGACCAGTGTGTCCTTGAGCAAGGCAATCCACGTTGCTCCAGGGGGATTGTCCCTGTAATACGGGTGCTTTTGATAAAAGCGTCTGCCAAATGCATAAATGTAAATGTACTTGTGGTGAGATTCTAAAGTGGACATACGATGGACACTTAACTATCCCATGAAGCCACAGGAGAGGATTAATGAATGGCAGTGAAGCGAAGGAACTAAAGCTGGTAGGTCACATGATAAAGACGTCATAGTGGATGTAGAACGTCCAGATTACATTCATACTACACACATTCATGCTAATTAGAACTTACTTTTATAACTGTCACGAAGTAAGTTCCAATTCAAATGCACTGTAGACGCACCCTAGGTCTAACCCAACACAGTGACGTAAGTGTACGTTGATTGGCCGAACGCATGCAAAACACCAGCACCAAGCGTGCTGCACAAGTCTTGAAAAGTGAAGCCAAAACGTTTCGATCGCCCCCAGGTGGCTGGACCCAGTATAGCTTATCCACCCCCAGGTTTCTGTTATTTTAGGTAGTTTTTGCAAGTGTTCAAGTAGCTATTTGATTCTATAAAAATGGGAGTGTGACGTCATGATTGACAGGTGAGATTGACGCTTCTCTGAGCGTCACCAACTGACTCTTTTCTGGATTTTTTGGCAGGAGATTGGAGCTTCAACTTTAATTTCCATAACTGTTTATTTCACACCTACATAATGCATTGTACTGTGCTAATCAATTCTGCGGGAGTGTGGGGGCCGGGGCCTTGATACCACGGCTCCACTTGACGCGCACTACTGCGCTGATTCGGGACCCGAGTCTGTCAGCGGCATATTGGGACATTGGCGGCTTCACTTTTCTACAATGGAAGAGAGTGAAGGTGTGTTGTCTATCTTTTTTAACCGTCGATGACTGGCACCCGCCATTTGTAAAAAGCTGTGTAAACAGTTTATAGCATATATATTTACTTCACAAACATGGAAAACGGAGATAGATGAACCGACGTCGGAGTCCAGGCACTTCTCAACCTTTACGCTAAGGAGGAAATCCAACGTGACCTTGAAGGGACCAAGCGAAACATGATTATGTATTTCTGCTCAGCTAGCAACCCTGGGCATCAACCACACGGAAAACGCTATAATGCTTTTTCTCATGCTGTTTATTTTCTTAACATATTAGATAGGATTGTTAAACAGATCGTACACCAATGAAGATGGAGAATGGGAGCTTTGTGTGCTCAGGCTCTGGTTTCTCAGTGCCATCAAAATAAAAGTCCCACACAACAACCAGAGTGGCAGGACGTCAATGACGGCTTAGGTCACTTCAGAGTTTCTACTGCTGGTGCGAATGCAACCATGAGAACGGCCCTAGGGGAACATTTATTTCTCGGGGACCGTCCTGGTGGCTAGTCCCTATAACGACCCCCTTTGGCCTGATGTCCTTCTCTCCCTGTTCAACGATCGCTATGCCCCCACCAGGATACATAATATCCAAGATTGGACAAGAATCTCTCTAAATCAATATTCTTTATTGTTCCAGTTACTGCCACTGCGACAGCAGTTTAATTTAAGACATTAGCATATTAAGAGGTGTTTCAAATAAATAATTACTCTCCAAGATATATGCTCCCAGGTTCTAATGTCCAATTACAGAATAAAATAAAAACACAGAACTTGCAATTAGTTTAATTGGATTGCAGTATCACTGAGGACTAAAACAAAGAGAGCAACAGTGTGATTTATGGTGTCACAATTAAATTACTTCACTTATAACGATGTCATGTTCGCCGCCTGAGGCTTGCGAATCTCTCTCTAGCTTGAATCATATATTACTACACATTCAACATTTTGGATTAAAAATGATGCCACAGTGCATTCTGGCATTGCCTTCTCTTGGGAAAAAGAAGTACATTTCAGCATACCTTTAAAAAGAGTATTATTATGGAAATAATATACTTTAAAAAGATTATACCTAACATTATTCCAACGTAACATTATCCTAATTTGCACCTACATGTCAACTAACTTTCATTAGAGTATTAGTGACTGTCTGCTTAATATCTGCTAACTCTTTATTTTGATGCTCCTCAACAGACATCACTGACTATAAGTAACTCTGCAACTACATGTCAACTTATTCTGCTAACCCAAACCCTAACAGTCTACTACACTCTACGAATAGTCTAATGACTAGTAGTTGACCTGTAGTTGCAAAGTTAGTAAATGTCTAAATTGGACCATCGGAATTAAGAGTAACCGAATATACTTAAGTGTGAACTGAATGCAATATTTTCAGAGACTTAATAGCATGTTAAATGCAAATAAATAAAAATGCAGTTTAAATTTACAGTGAATGCTATTAGCTGAACTTGCTTTTTGACCCTCTTAAGTGGGACATAAGCACATTTTTATATGTCATTTCAGTCACACTTTAGATTAGGATTCAATTTTCACTATTAACTAAAATGTTTGCCTCAATAAACTCCTAATTACTGCTTATTAATAGTTAGTAAAATAGATGTTAAATTAAGGTATTTGGTGATTAAGGGATGTAGAATATGATCATGCAGAATAAGGCATTAATATGTGCTTTATAAGTACTAATACAAAGACAATATCCTAGTAATATGCATGCTAATAAGCTAATAGTTAATAGTGAGAATTGGACCCTAAACTAAAGTGTTGCTGTAATTTCATTTTACATTTAAAGTGTACTGCCAAATATACTGACAAGCATTTATGGTAAACTAAAATATACATCAATTCCTTTACTATTGAAAAATATTTGTAATTACACATTTTTAAAGATGCAGTTGCAATTTAGTACATTTAAAATGTTAAATGTAATATCAAATATCACACTACAGTTAAAATTATAATTAAGTACTTTACATGTGCTTTAGTATGTTCAAACATAATGATTTAAAATGCACTTTAAAGTAAAATTTTGACATTATTACAAAGTGCACTTTTTACTACTTATTTGTCTTAAAAACAGTTATTAAAGTGTACTCTCTTTGAGTAAACTTAAGAAAATACACTTTTAAGGTTGAAGTACACTAAGTGCACATTCAATACCAATTAACCACACTTCTTTGTCGCAAGGGTTATCCACAAAGTATACATGCAATGCTTTCTTATAGTATCTTACAAGGCAGCATAACTTTGCTGTCTAGTCACAGTTCTATACGTACCTTGGTTTTGGGGTCATGGTTCAAATCCCCAATGCTAGGTTTCTTTTAATTTATTTTGAACAGACAGTAGTGCAAATTACAGTTTGTTCCACCTAGTGGCATTTAGTCCCAGTACAGCCTCTTATTAAGCACGAAGCAAACAGAATGCACTCTTGCAAAAGAGTATTTGGTATTTGGTCACAATCCACTACAAAACTGAAAAGCATCTCTTGTGTTATAAAAGTACAAAATAAATAGAATAATGAAAAATAAAACTTAGATTAGTTTCACCTGCATGTGAGAGTTCATGAGCATGCGGTGACAATGGCGGATGCACAATGTTCATTATTACACTTTTTCAAGAAATCACGGAAAGATGAGCGTGAAGGAGAAGAAGAGCCTACTTCATCTTTCCACAAGGAGACGGCGAGTGAAGCGGCACCTGAGGCTTCCCATTAACAGGACACACATATTTCATCACTGGACTGTAGTGAGACTTCCACGGCACAAATCGGCCCAATGCCAAATTATTTTATCTCATTATAACAGCGGAAACAACTTAAAATACTTAAAATACATTTATGGTCACACAGATAAGAGTAAGACATCATTTGAAACTGTAAATTGTTTTTTTTTGTGTACATTTGTGCTTTTGTAAAAGAAATAAAACAAACAGGATGCTGCTTTCTGCCGTCCCGGTTTGCTTTCCATGAAGTTTTTGGAGCGTGTCACAAAAATTAATCAAAACTCAGCGTATAGGCTACT
Source organism: Gobio gobio (assembly GCF_949357685.1). NCBI lineage: Eukaryota > Metazoa > Chordata > Actinopteri > Cypriniformes > Gobionidae > Gobio > Gobio gobio. The sequence goes on from NC_137103.1 coordinate 9,520,489, forward strand.
AGAAAGCTCTTGCGTGCCTTCTGAACTCTTGGGCCGTTCCTCAATATGCGTTCTTGTCTGTACTTGTGTTCTTGTGAAACGTCATCAGTCACTGCCCAAGGACTGTTCCAGTTAAAAGTTCACATCTATCCAAGCACAGTTCAAATCCCTTGAACTTGACTGTGTTCTTGATCTGCCCCTTTTATCGAGGATGCATCGAGAGGTGACTTGAGCAGACTTGAGACAGACAGGTATCCCAGAATGCATCTCGCACCAACCAGCAAGCGTCAATAGTGTATGACCAAAACCCACATCATTTAAAAATACTACTGTTATTGTGTCACAAAATGTAGTTTTAAGAGTTTTTCAGATGAGAATGTTCTTGTTTAAAGCTCAAATCTGTGGTTTATTTATAAAGAGAGCGCCTATTTGAACATTTTATCTGTTTTTTTTTGGAGTTGTGAGATCCAGGTGATCACCGGGTGCTCAGCGCTCATTAACCCGCCGAGAGCAGCCTTACCTCGGCTAGTCCTTCTGACGTCTACCGCTGGCTCGAATGTCTTGTAGTGGTTAAACATGAGATATAATTAATCTTTAGTTGCTTTATAGGCTACTAGAGCACTGACTTTGTATGTTTGACTGAATTGTTTGCTTTATTTCTTATTGTATAGCTTCTTATACCTTTTACTCATACTTATATAATGGCTATCACTGATCATTAAAGCGGACATTTAACAAAAAGAGACAGGGTTGTATTTTATGTCATATTTAATTTTATTACAGTGAAGATAATCATATATATGTACACATATTGCCAGAACCACATATTAATATGTTTATGCTAAAATGTAAACGAAAAGAGACAGGGTTGTGTTTTATATTTGTTTTGTTATAAATTTACACTATATTTCCAAAAGTATTGGGACACCCCTCCAAATCATTGAGTTCAGGTGTCCCAATCACTTCCATGGCCATGTGTATAAAATCTGATGGACGAGTCTGGGTTTGGCGGTTGCCAGGAGAACGAGACTTGCCTGACTGCATTGTGCCACGTGTAAAGTTTGGTGGAGGGGGGATTATTGTGTGGGGTTGTTTTTCAGGGGTTGGGCTTGGCACCTTAGTTCCAGTGAAAGGAACTTTTAATGCTTCAGCGCACCAAGACATTTTGGACAATTTCATGCTCCCAACTTTGTGGGAACAGTTTGGGGACGGCCCTGTTCTAACATGACTGACCAGAGCACAAAGTGTCGCTCCATAAAGACATGATGAGCGAGTTTGGTGTGGAGGAACTTGACTGTCCTGCTCAGAGTCCTGACCTCAACCCGATAGAACAGCTTTGGGATGAATTAGAGCGGAGACTGAGAGTCAGGCCTTCTCTAAAGTGTTCTAAAGTGTTCCTAAACCTTGAGGAAAGCCTTCCCAGAAGAGCTGAAGCTGTTAGAGCTGCAAAGGGTGGGCCAACTCCATATTAAACCCTACAGATTAAGAATGGGATGTTAAAGTTCATGTGCATGCAAAGACAGGCGTCCCAAAACTTTTGGCAATATAGTGTACATGCAGTGAAGATAATCAATTGCCTGAACCACATTTGTGTGGCTATTACAGTTTTTCTCAGTCGCTTTGGTACATTTCTCGAATCATCCTCGACATTTGCAAAACAGCAAGTGCATTTCTCAAAACAATTCGTACAAATAGCAAAACACCATGGATTACCTGCAAAAGCCAGTCTCTTGCTCAAAATCCTTAGTTCATCTCTCAAAAGTAAATATCTGTGTCAGTGAACATGTCAATGCCATCAGAATGACAGTCCTTGTGTCATTGTGTATGAATAAGACAGTCAAATTGCTTAGTCATATTGTCAATATAACTGTACTCTGGAGGGATGTTCTGATGTAAACTATAGCTAAACTTTTGATGACAATTATTGTAAATTGTTGGTTACACCTTAGTGTATGTGGGAGTTTGATTGCAAGAGACTGGACAAGATTCACATTTACACTTTTACTGTTTGTATTGTAATTTGTTGACAGACCATGTCATTGCGATACAGAAAGGAAAAGACAGCACTGCATAGCACAAAGAAAACCCCCCCCAGAAAAACAAAAGTAGAAAAGTGAACGTCTAACGGAAATGTATAGAAATATGCTTGACATTTTGTGACAACTTATTCAACCATTTTGCATGTAAAGACTTATGCTATGAACTAATGCCTAAATTTTGTGGGGGGTGAGACTATTCAACAGAAATCCATTATAATACATTTTGATCAACATGACAAAAGCAACTGATAATGTAGGAAACAGCAGAGAATTGTACATAATCATTTGCATGGATGTACACAAGCATTTGCAACTTGTTCAAAGAAATGAGAAACTGCTTTTTTGATGTGCACA
>NC_137103.1:9527860-9595360 GCF_949357685.1 Gobio gobio
TTGTTTTATAATGACACCACCTTTATGAGCATTTAATAAAGTTTACAGTTTTCGCCCTGCAGCTCAGTCTGGAAACCTGTACATATTCCTATCCTGCTTCTGTTACAAATTTGTGAGGACCAATCACAAATTGGCTTATCCACCGGCTTGATCACGCCTCTTGTGTTCTGATTGGTTGAAGGACTATCCAATTGTGTACAGAGTCATTTGAACTATGCCCGTTGATCATGCCTCTTGTGGTCTGATTGGTTGAAGGACTATCCAATTTCGCACAGTCATTTGAACTATGCCTGTTGATCACACCTCTTGTGGTCTTATTGGTTGAAGGACTATCCAATTTCGCACAGTCATTTGAACTATGCCTGTTGATCACACCTCTTGTGGTCTTATTGGTTGAAGGACTATCCAATTTCGCACAGTCATTTGAACTATGCCTGTTGATCACGCCTCTTGAGGTCTGATTGGTTGAAGGACTATCCAATTGTGTACAGAGTCATTTGAACTATGCCCGTTGATCATGCCTCTTGTGGTCTGATTGGTTGAAGGACTATCCAATTTCGCACAGTCATTTGAACTATGCCTGTTGATAACGCCTCTTGTGGTCTGATTGGTTGAAGGACTATCCAATTTCGCACAGTCATTTGAACTATGCCCGTTGATCACGCCTCTTGTGGTCTGATTGGTTGAAGGACTATCCAATTTCGCACAGTCATTTGAACTATGCCCGTTGATCACGCCTCTTGTGGTCTGATTGGTTGAAGGACTATCCAATTGTGTACAGAGTCATTTGAACTATGCCCGTTGATCATGCCTCTTGTGGTCTGATTGGTTGAAGGACTATCCAATTTCGCACAGTCATTTGAACTATGCCTGTTGATAACGCCTCTTGTGGTCTGATTGGTTGAAGGACTATCCAATTTCGCACAGTCATTTGAACTATCCCCGTTGATCACGCCTCTTGTGGTCTGATTGGTTGAAGGACTATCCAATTTCGCAAAGTCATTTGAACTATGCCCGTTGATCACGCCTCTTGTGGTCTGATTGGTTGAAGGACTATCCAATTGCGTACAGAGTCATTTGAACTATGCCTGTTGGTCACGCCTCTAGTGCAGTAGAAAATACAGAGCAGACTCCCCAGACCAGTGTTCAATCTTAAAACATTGAGCTTGGTCTGGTGATAGTCAGACAATAATTGAACTGAAGTTCACACTGAAATACCTCTCCATGTGTTTCCTCTACAGCCCCTTCATATACTGATGTTGGGATAATGTATTTTTGTAGGCTAAACCTGAAAATGAGTCTCATTGACCTGAAGTCAATGTTGTGGTTCACATAAGATATTTCACATTTTATTCTATGGCAAAAAACTAATTCGTAATAGCCTGTTGTGATTTAGAAAAAAAAAAAAAATCCTTTTACTTGTTATGAAAAAGGCTGTCTAAAAAATTAAAAATGTGACTCCAGAGGTTGCCAGGGATATTAAACATCATCACACCAAACAGGTAAACTCATCAACTCACTTATCCACTTTCATAGCCTCGTGTTTGCTGGATCTGTCTGCTGCTTTTGACACAGTTAACCACCAGATCCTCCTGTCAACCCTCATAACAAAGGGCATCTCAGGAACTGCACTCCAATGGTTCAAGTCTTACAGTCCTTAGGTCCTTCAGGGTGTCGAGGAGAGATGAGGTGTCTAAATCACAAGATCTAGCTACTGGGGTGCCTCAGGGCTCAGTGCTGGGACTGCTTCTCTTTTCCTACTACAAGTCATCACTAGGATCTGTCATTCAGAAACATGGTTTTTCCTATCACTGCTACACTGATGACACACAACTCTACCTCTCATTCCAGCCGGATGATCTGATGGTAGCTGCTTGCATCTCAGCCAACCTGACAGATTTTCTTGCTGGATGAAGGACCATCACCTTCAACTCAACCTTGCCAAGACAGAACAGCTTGTGGTTTCAGCCAACCCAACACTTCATCACAACTTCTCCATTCAGTTAGGGGCTAACTCCTTGTCCAAGCTCTTGTTCTATCCAGGCTGGACTTTTGTAATACACTCTTTGCAGGTCTTCCAGCATGCACTGTCAAACCTCCGCAACTGATCCAGAATGCAGCAGCAAAAGGGGTCTTTAATGAGCTGAAGGGAGTGTGCGTCACACCTCTCCTCATAAAATTGCACTAGTTGACAATTACCACTAGCATCAAATTCGGGGCACTGATATTGCCTACAGAACAACCACTGGCTCTGCACTCCTATACCTAAACCCATTACCCATGTGCCCTCCAGAAGCTTGCAATCTGCAAGTAAACGGCACCTTGTGGTGCCATCCCAAAGAGACACAAAATCACTTTCACGGACCTTTACCCTGACTATTCACTGCTGGTGGAATGACCTGGCTAACTCAACCCGAACAGCTGAGTCTTTAGCCATTTTCAAGAAATGCCTGAAGAAAGATGCATCTTTTTCATCAATACTTGACCCATTAATACTAACACTTACTATTCTATATATCTATTTAAAATAAAAATAAAAACTTGCTACGTGTACTGTGCTAGACTAACTGGGATTAGTCACATTACTAGCATATTGTTGCCCTATTGTTGGCTCGATTGCTTCTATTGCTCTCCTGATTTGTCAAGTCAAGTCTCCTTCATTATATAACGTTTTTTACAATATAGATTGTTTCAAAGCAGCTTTATAGTGATAATAGGAAATTACAGTGATAATAGGAAATTACAGTGATAATAGGAAATTTATGGAAGAGAGTAAGCATTTGTAAGTCGCTTTAGATAAAAGCATCTGCTATGTTTGTAATTGCGCTCTTGCTAAATACTCTAACTCAAAATTTCAACTTTAGATTTCAACATTTGCTGGTAGCTTATGTTGGTGACGCTGAAGTCGTCACCTTGTTTTCTAAAGTTATTTGCCTTATTAGCAATGGAATCCAAAAGCAATGGATAACTAGGGTTGACCTATAAAAATGCATAATCACTGCAGAACTCTATAATACATCATAACAAATATGAACACATATGAAATGGTCTGGGAGAGAAAAAGAGAGTTCTGAATTAGTGTCTTCAAAACATACTTTACACAAAGTCCAATGCACTGACCCACACACTAAAAGCATGCGTCCAGGTGAAAAACCCTCGCTTAAAGACAGCCAATCAGGGGCATTCAGCTTAATATACAGTATATATTTTATTTCGAATATATATAAATGTAATTTACGTATTTTAGTTTTTGAAGATTGTGCATGTGCGACCGTGCACTAGTAGGGGAGAGCGGGGCACAACCTAACGCTTTTGACTTTCTCAGTTTGTGTAAATCCACTTGGGGTTCAGAGTATTTATTTTTTCCCACATTCATTTCACACGTCTAGTACAATTATGTAATTTTGTTTCATTAATACAGTGTATACTATTAATGTGATCTCAAACAGATTCATTAAAATAAGTTATTACTCCACCGCCTGAGTGTGAGATCATTAACCAACACGGTTGCAGGACAGATTTGCGACAGTACGGTTTCCGGAAACAATCGTGACTAGCTAGTTAGTTGATTTCTTCAATGATGCATCGTACTCTTAGCCTGGTCCTACCAGACTCTCATACATTTCATTTGAACAGAGAGTCTGGCCAGTCTCCAAGCGTTCAAAACTTCCTTGAAGGCGGGTACTCTGTTGAAGTTTAAAACTATTGGATCTGCCCAGAGCCACTCTGGATCTGCCATAACCAATTGCTAACGTTTGGTCGTGACGTATGTCATGCGTATGTCAACAACTATCGGCTTAGCATCGCTAGCGTTCGCCTTAGCCAACTCCTTCACCACTAACGGAGCGAGCTGGAAAACCAAACTTTGTTCCGAACCCCGTGGGGAGGAGGGCCACCACATCATGGCCACCAACAAAACTCAGCCAAGATTGTTCTTGCTCGGGCTTTAACTTCTGGATATTCAGCAGCGTTGCCACAACGGACCGAATGGCTTTGCTCGCATCTTTTCTCCGCCACAATTAGTGAACTACAACTCAAACTAGCGCACCACATCAACGTCATCGCTCTTAGCCACTCCCTCTGTTCGCTGATTGGACCGGAGAAAATTTTGCCGGAGAAAACCAGTAAATATACCGCAAACCCATAAGTACTAGGAGGGCTTAGCCAGGCTATCATACTAAGCAGCAAATTACGTTGTTGTATGTGAAACGCAGCACAGATTAAAGCTTGGTGGGTTGAGAAATACACTCCAGTTTTGAGTGCAATACACATCAGATGACAAACATATTTTAGGCATTTACAAGCTCGTTTAGAGTATGTTAGTTGCCTTAGTGCAGCTCTTGGTAAAACAGCACACAACATGACATTAAGTTCCCTAAATATTTTCTCTCTACAATAAAGTCTCTGACACAAAGTTTCTGTGGAAGGAAAAATTATGACTTCCACCATATTATCAAATCCTCTAGACTAACCCCGAACAATTCTCATATCTGAGACAGGTTCCTCAACGGGACCCGGCTTGTCTCAGCGGTGTGTGTGTGTGTGTGTGTGTTGTGCCACTGCAGCAGGAAGCAGGGCTGCTCTAGATGCCTGCATTGTCATGTGACACATTCCCATTGAAGCAGTGCGGTGTTGTGAGGTCTGTTATTTTTACCCGGCGTGCACCTGGACGGGCCCCCAGACCTGCTCGAGCCTGCCTTCCCTGCATTGCACGGCACCCTCAGGTGTTTCTTTAAACCCTGTCATCTTCATTCTCTCGGCCTCTCATTGCCTTTCCCTCGACGCACAATCGCAGCAGCTGCAGATGCCTTTAATTGGTGAGTTTGGGGGAGTTCGGAGCGTCTGATGGCTGTGTATTATCTCTCTTTCTTCTACTATCGGCCCCTAAAAAATCATTTGTAAACTCCCGGGTGTAATTACTGAGAGCCATGATTAATTGTCCCATAAAATTAGCCTTGGTCTCGCTTTCATTTTTACTGCGTGGAATATTAATTAATGTTAACTCTCTACCCCCTCCTCTCGTACTCACGCTCTCTCTTTTCTTAAGCACATCTTTTGAATATTCAACGTCGCAGTGAAAAATAGCCAGGAGCGAAAGCAGTGCATTAGCATGTCAGTGCTCTCAAATCACCAAATATACAGATCTGGAATTAAAAGCTGAGCTTTGGGTCATAATTAACCTCGCAGAGGTCAGCGGACAGAAGTAAGCAGCTACTTATGTAAATATCATCTCCTGTGGAAGCCGTGAGGCATGGGGGAATATGCTAAAGAGAGACCCGTCTTCTGTTGACACGTCGAACGCTTGTCCTGCTTGAACGCACCTGTTTATTTAACCCGTCTGATAAACGGCAGGTTGGATGAATCTCATAAAGTCGTATTCTGCATAGTGCCATAGCCTAATGTGCGCATCGCAATGTCACCTTGAATGAAGCGTCTTCCCAAAAGAATACATTTGTGTAATAATATGGTAATTCATACTTAGCTCTGAATCTGATTAATATATTAATCTTACTGTAAGCACACAGCAGATCCCATTGCAGCCGTTCCCGGAAAAAGACTTTAATGGTATTGTCTGACAGCGAAATTCTGTATTCATTGAATGTAAAATCAACAAAATAATTATAACAGTCTTCCTAGCATTGTTCGGGAAGCAGACACACTCTGTTAGTTTAAATCTAGACACTCTTTAACCTGGCATACATGACACATTACCAATTTCTATAATTCACATCCATTAAAAGAATGCCAGAACACACTTCCCATAACACCTGATGTACTTGTTACATTATGAGAAGAATGGCATATATGCTAATATTAGTCTCTCTGTTTATCCCGAGGTTACCATAGTCAGCCGGATCCGGGCCGCATCCAGATCAGATGGTGGACCTGCGCTAGGCACGACCACAACGCATCCCAATGTCAGCAGAGCCCGTGTCAACTTGACTCTCCCCTGTGAAGGCCTCATAGACAAGACAGTTGCTTTAAAGGGGTCATGAACTGGCTTTTTTTTATTTTTGTATACTGTTGTCTGAGGTCAACTTATGACGTTTGTGTGGTTTTTACATTCAAAAACATCATAATGAATAAGTAATAGGCTATTTTCTTCCATGGTTTTGAGGCTCTCTGAAAAACGCTCGGTTTTGATGGGCGTGCCGCACTGAAGACTTGTAAGTAAACACCCACGGCTAGGATTGGATAAGATTTGCATATTTAATGAGCTTCAGCTCCCCTCAGTACATGTGTGGATTTTTTTGAAAGCGTGTGGAGAAACGCTCACAGGACTCGCCTTTATCAAACACAATGATTAATTTCTAATCCACTGGCGATTGATTGGAATGTTATTTTTTTATTTTGGCCCACCCAATCGGTGAATAACCACGACCTGTAAACACACTAATGCTATTTCACTCTTTACGATAGCCCGTGGGCAGGCCGGTGATACGTTTTTGGTAGCCCGTCTGAAAAACACATAGCCCCGGGACGTTGGCCTTTGCGAGCACTGGCGTAACAAGTCCGAGTCTGATCACGAATGAACCAATAACACCTTCTCCAGCCTGTGACAGCGTGCTAAGGTATGTAATCAATAGATATCTGTAACAATGCAATACTAACACATATAAAAAAAACATCTTTTACTCACATAGTTGTGTTGCACCGTTCCTGTCGGATCCAATATAGAAGCACAGCATTGTGTTTTATATACTATACTTTCATACTAAACTCTAATTATTACTTTTTCTATATCAACAATACAGGCTGAATTTATTTGATCCAAAATCAGAAAAAGCAATTACAATTTACATTTTTAAAATAGATTCTTTAATGTAATTTATTTCTGTGATTAATTGAATTGTGCCGAATGTTCTACATTTCTTATTATTTTCAATGTTAAAACTTGTGCTGCTTAATATTTCCATATTTTAAAAGATTCTTTGATGAATAGAAAGTCCAAAAGAACAGCATTTATTAAAACATTTTATAACACCATTAATGTCAATATTGTCATTTTTATCAAATGCATCCTTGCTAAATTTAATTATTAATTTATTTTATACTATATATATATATTACTGACCCCAAATTTTTGAACAGTAGTGTATATTATAATTACACAATTAAAGTTTTTATATTTCGGTAACACTTTAGTTTAGGGTACAATTCTCACTATTAACTATTAACTTATTATCATGCATATTACTATGATATTGGCTGTGTATTAGTACTTATAAAACACATACTAATGCCTTATTCATCATGATCATATTTCTACATCCCTTAATCAACCTATACCTAAACTTTACAACTACCTTACTAACTAAGCAGTAATTAGGAGTTTATTGAGACAAAAGTCATAGTTAATAGTGAATATACTGTATGTTCCCCATTCTAAAGTGTTACTTATATTTCTTTAATAAAGGACTAACCAAGAATAGCAAATAAGAATTAAGAGCCTATATTCACTCATGCTGTGCAGCGTAATACTGTGGACTTCACTGTTACAGATTAGATTTACTGTAACGCAGACACAGCTAATCATTGATTCTAGTCATATCCTCTTCCAGCTCACTGTGAAAATCAATGTACACAGCTTTCATTTAACCGTTATAAATTGTAATTACTACAGTAAAAATGACTGTGAAAGTATCACACTGTCATAATATGAATAATATCAGATCCAGACTATATGACTTTCTGTGCATGTGTGTGTGTGTGTGTGTGTGTGTGTGTGTGTGCATTGATCAGTGATACATGCTTACAGCAATTCCCTGCTGAATGCAGAGAAGAAAGGACAACCTTTACTAGCCAATAGGCTGAAATTTATGTACTGCAAATGGCACGGTTGGATCCCAAGAGAGCAAATCACCTCTATGCACGAACGGCAGCATTCCAGAAGCCTCCAGAGGAGCAGACAGCTATGTGTGTGTGTGTGTTTGTGTGTGTGTGTTTTGGGGGGAACAGATAGCTTGTGCATTGCGTAAATGCTCTCTCTACATGTACAACACCGTAGGCCTAAAAAGAAGCACTTGTACATGGAAATTGAGGATGTCTGGGTCACTTCCTGTTTGTGTAGCTTCTTTCCACAGGGCTATTTGGCAGCTCTCCACAATGGAAGTGCGCTTGGAATCGAAACCCCACCTTGAGCTCAAACATTTAATGGCTCCAGATTCCAGATACTATTGATCTTTTTGTGGAAGAAACCTTTAAATGAATGACCCAATAATTATAAACCCAATGCAATTAATTTGATCACAATCAAACCAGCCCTGAGCACCTTTCATTATAAAAATATAGCCAGTACCAGTCGCAATAGTCTCATTTTAATCATTCAGATTCTTTATGCATATTGCATTGGACTTGTAATTAGAATCCAGACCCCTCTAGTTTAATGTCTCGCCTCCATATACACCAGGTTTCACTCAGTCGCTTTTTTCAAAGCTTCCTAGTTTTATTTCTGCAGCTGTTTACACCTTGTGTTTATGTATTTGTACACTTCTGAGTTCAAAAATATTTTTATTTTATCTGTTTAAATTTTATCAGGTAAATTTTGTCAGCTATCATTTAGCATTGCAACAAGAATTTGATTTTATATTATTTATATATTATGTATTATAATTTAAATGTATAGTAAATGCAATTAGTTGCAATTTCAATAATTGTATTGACTCTTTTTACAATTACTAAGATAATTAACGAATTATTAGACATTATTTACAGTGTCCTTTTTAAAAGTATTCTTAAGTGAAACATAGTCATGAAAGTGTACATTTATATGTTTATTTATTTTTTATTTTTTCACAAATATACTGTTAAATTTGAAGTAAACTACTAGTGAACATTAAGCACTTTTTTTTTTATTTTTTTAAAGAGGCATACTTTTAAGATTTTAAGTACACTATAAAGGCCTGTTCACACCGGGGCGATTTTTGCGCGAGTTTATCGCCGACGTTTAACTCCTCGTGACTAAACAAAGGGCACCAATGTGAGGATGCACACCGACGCGCCAGGCGTAAAAGCATCATTTTTTAAAAAACGCCTCTGGTTCGTTTTTCTTATTTTGATGTGGCGCGTTAAAAACTGCCCGACCAAGGAGATCGGCACTTTTGTTCACGTGCCTGGAGCTGCTGAAGTGACAGTAAATCATGACTTGGTGGCGCTCAAGCACAAACCGGTCTTGCTGAGCACACATTGATACGACGAAGAGGAAGTAAGTAGACAAAGAAGAAGATGAGCTGCTAATGCTGCTTGCCAGTTAGTAAAAAGTGTGTGTGAATGGTTTTGGCCGTAGACATAATATGTCTATGGTTTTGGCAAGCATGTAAATACTGTCTCTCTTCTTCTTCTGTGTGACAAGCGAGTGTCAGAGGCTTAAAGTGCCGCAGCACCACCTTGTGTACCGGGAGCTCCATCTACTGAGTTTGCACGTTCACTCGGCACATCGCCAGTGGAAATCACTTGGGTGTGAACACTCAAGACGCGCCGAAAAACTTCATGAAAAACGCTGCCGATAAGCGTGCGCAATATTCGTCCCGGTGTGTCCAGGACTTAAGTGCACATTCATTACCATTAAGTGCCCTACAATTAAGGACAATTAAGGCCACTTTGATTCTTTGTGCTTCAAAAATACCTGACCAGTACCTAAATTGGTAAAAGTCAATACAAAAACTATACAATAATACCAGTCTTTCTGCAGTTCATATCGGTACACGTTTAGGCTACTGTTTGACTAACAGAACATTGTCATCATATCAATATTATTTACAAGTGCTACTGTTAACTAGCTAAAACAACAACAACAAAAATAATATGGACTAAGGGCTCAACACTAAAGAATTTTTCTTCTGGCAAGGTCAGATCACAGCAAAAACTAATAACTGATATAAAGTTCAAACACTAAAGACAATAATAAAATAATAGCAACTGAACAAATTCCAAACAATAGCACACATAAATGCAAGAGAACAAATATACGAATGAAATAAACAGTACTTTACAGTGTTTGTGAAAACATGTATTACTGCATGAAGTAAATATACACAGATACAGAAGTTATTATAGTTAAGCGCTCTTTTTCTTTTGTTTTGTTTGATTAACATTATTAACACAGGAAACAGGAGATATATGAGGCTGCTGTCACTTTATGACCTAATGCCCGGATCCGTTATATTGACACACATCTGATATTTTCTAAATAATTTTCTATAAATCAAGTTTTTAAGGTTGTTTATATGTCTATGTGGTGTTTCTAATATGCTTTAAGACAAACCATGTGCAAATTCATAAGTCAACACCATTGCTGAGTATTTTCTTTTTAAAATTACAGTGAACTTCTCTGCTATCACCAGACCAAGCTCAATGTTTTAAGATTGAACATTGGTCTGGGGAGTCTGCTCTGCATTTTCTCCTACACAAGAGGCGTGACCAACGGGCATAGTTCAAACGACAAAATTGGATAGTCCTTCAACCAATCAGACCAATGATTCATCGCTTCTCTATCTGTCATTGTGTTAATCCCGCCAATAGCGCGTCAGGTGGATAAGCCGGTTTGTGATTGGTCCCCGCAAATTTGTAACAGAAGCAGGATAGGAATATGTACAGGTTTACAGACTGAGCTGCAGGGAGAAATGAAATCGCCGGCAGATCGGGCTGGGTTTACCTAGCAGTGAATCAAAGACAGTCTCAAAAACATGGTTTGACATCGCTGGTGTTTCTGACGTCACTAACTACCTTATAACCAATCACGTCAACATGTGGGTGGGGGTTTAGCATATCATTAACTATTCTCTAAAGCAGTGGGCGGAGTCTCAAGAGAAGTCAGGTTATCCCGCTATATTTTTCTGTTGATATGAAAAATGAAGTACATTTAGCAATACAGCAGGTGAATTATGTATATATCGCGATGTTATGATGAACTTTATGGCTATCTCCTTCTGAGTTGTTGGGATGCTAAGGATGAGGGGTGTTTCTAAGGATGCTGACTGATACTAAAGGCAGACTGAGATGGTGAACTGGAACATGGTTTGTGTAACATTAGCAACACATTATTAGCTGTTTGTTAACTCAAGCAAAGGCCAATCATATTAATTACCGTTATGTGTATGATGTTGTAAAGAGCGATACCTCTGTGCAACGTTTACTACAGTAAAGTTGAGCGAGTGGATCTGAGAGCTGGTGCCAGTGAGTGGAGGCGGGGCTCATTTGCATATACATATTCGCGTATACTAAATGACGCAAGAGTGTAGAGTTACATTCAAGCTATTTTAAGGCATGAATAATTTTTTTTCACAGGAAAAAAACTTTTAAATGTGTCATTTTGGTGATCAATGATGGGTTCTAAGGGATACAATTATTGACTACAGGGGAACTTTAAGACATAACCAACTGTATTTACATGGATATTCGTCAAGAATATAAGTGTACTCACGTGCTGTCTGAGAGGGGGCTTTCTGTATGCGCGCACAGAAACAATCTATCACAGCGCACCAGTACCAAATTAAGTTACTTTCACGGTGTCTTGCGCTTAAATGGCTTAAAATCACTTGAATGTTTAAAGTGATAAAACTAAAAACATGTGAAAATTACTTGTTGAAGCAATACTGTCCTAGAACTAGGTCTAGAACCGCCCCTGGTCTGGAACAGTAAGGATAAGTATGTCAATTATGTCTGAATTTTCACTAAGTAAACTTAAGAGTTTCCAATTATACATCAGCTGCCAATATACTGTAGTTTGTAGATAACAAGGCAACTCACTTGGAATTGGAAGACATCTAGAGGATCCATGAGTGCGTCTGCAGATCGCAACAGCTGTGCTTTTAAGGTCAGTCAGGTAAGGACACTGAAACTTTGGGAACTCATCACACAGGTGCACCTGTGATCTACTCTACGGCCCAGAGCTGTCTTAGAGATAGCAACAAATGAGCCGAACACCAGCTACATGTCTCAAACGTCCATCTTGAGCCTGTAGAGGCTTCCAAGCAGATTCAGAGCAGAAGCTACATATTAATGTCAAGAACAACTCTCAAATATTAAAGGAGAACTGTGGTCAGAAAGAGTAAAAATGGCCAATAACTGTTTCCTTTGTGGCTTTGTTACATTTCCTTTTAACTTCATATGTTCTGTAGCCTTATAATTCAACCACACAAATACAATAAACTCTGATCAATGGACGCAAGCAGAGACACATGAGGACTCTGTCACCGAAGGGAAGTCACCTATTTATCTCTTTAATGCCTCTCGGCAGGGTTCTGCCTCGAAAGAGAGCGGATGACTGAAGATTGCCCGGGACGTAATCGCACCTACACATTTTTTACTTTTAACAATTTAGAGCAATAACCCTATTACAGCATGTCTCTCAGCCTTATGAATGAATTTCGTTTAGTCTAATGAGATGGATGATCTAGGGCAGAGAGTGTGAGTGTATGTGTTACAGCAGGAGGAGGAAGTGAGGTCACAGAGCAGAGAGGCAGATGAGCCACTCTTTGACACAAACACTCCGTTTGGATGCAAAAGCAGAACGGGACAGGAAACCTGTTCTGAGGAAGTGTGTGCTCAGCATGATACAGCATGAACCCCTTGCGAAAACAAAGTGCACTTAACAGTATCTAATGTTATGTACAAAATTTTACCTTTTAAGGTACAAGTGGCCGTCACTGGGGTGATACCCTGAGGGAAACATTTTTGTACCTCTAAGTCAGGGGCAAGTTTGGTCCTAGAGAGCTGATGTCCTGCAGAGTTTAGCTCCAACCCTACTAAGCCACCACAGTATAAAACTCATGGCTCCCAGCATGCATTGCAGTATTAAGTATGTCACCGTTGTTGAGATTCATATGATGATTCTTGATATCTGTGTGCGTCTAAACTTTTTTCCCCTTAGAATGTATTTCAAAATCAAAATTCAGAATGTCTGATCTGTGGCAAGAAAGTATTGTTGGTTAATATTATTTATTATTTTTTTAGTCAGTGATGAGTTAAACATTTTTCTTCATGATAATTTTTGTTTATTGCTCCTTTTGATTTGAACAGATTATGTGTTTTGTTAACACTGTATCAAAAACCACAAACTAAACATAAAATGGCAAGAGTCAAACTGGCCACCTAAAGGAAACAGTGATCACCATAATGGCGACCGAACATTTTCAATAAAACATCAACATCTAAACCTCTGTTAATTCTCAATAGAGCTCCGGACGTCACGTGACCCATTCTGTTTACAACGCCATATTGGCAGGCAAGGACAGCCGGGAGCGAATGTTTCACATGACAGACTTCAATTCTTTACACGTAGATGATAATGCTGACATATACATGCACTTACATTTTAAGAGAGAAAACTTGTGAATAGATTAACGTTATATGTTAGCGAACCCGTCCACTGTGTGCATCTGTCCCATCGGTCCGTGTTGTGCATGTCAAATAACATCATAAGTCATAATCAAAATAAAATAAATGTAATTTCTTATTTTTTTGTTTCAGTACTTATTTATTGATCCTCAATTTTGTTTCAAATAGCCTACAGTTTCTGAATGTTATTTATATATAAACACACTTCTGTTATTCACGATTAAGTATTTAATGGGAACTTATTTTTATCATTAGTTACGTGAGGCAAAAGTTAAGAATGAAGAATAAACTGAAATTCATGGCATTTCAACAGCTTACTACGATCAAATGATTTCCCCATTGCTTTCCCCCGCCTGTACTGGCGTCCTGGTGCACATCAGCTGTCCACCATGTTGAAATAGAAAGGTTTAAACAGTCTGGTTTTAAATTATTTTATAGATACCAATGCTACAGCCGCTCTAGCGCTCCCCTGATTGCCTGCCAAAATGGCTGAGTTTAGGCTGCGTGACGTCAACCTCCGGAGCTCTATAAGAGCTTCTATAGATGTCGTTCAGGGTTGGAGCCAAACTCTGTCAAACTTTGTCAATTGCTCCCCTCCGTCAATTCCTAATGGATAAAATCAAGTCACGCCCTCAATTCTTTTTATCATCCAATATTCTGTTTCACTTGTCAAATTACGGAAGTCAAATGTGTTGCTGTTTCATGTTGATTTGAGCACATTTTTATTTCTCACTCTGACAGATCATCAAACGAACCACAGGTTGCAGTACAACCCCCCCGTCCCACTTTTTCTCCTCTTTCAGTGAGCAATTTCAGCAGACCCAAGGTCAAATTTAACTCGGCTCGCAAACGGTTTTGGTTGATTGCCTACATTTGCTTCAGCAGTTGGGGGAAGGCCAACCACCTGAAAGCATAAAGATATGCCAACTCTAGTCTGCGTCGTCATCGTTACTGTTATGAGTCTGGAGTGAAGATGGCAGGAGGGAGGGCTTTTATTGCCTGCTCATGAGACAGAAGTTCTGCTCTTTACCACAGTCCTGTTTCAGATGAACTCACTACAGATACCGGCAATTCCCAAGACACAGAACACGAGCTGAGCTCAAGATGTTGAGCTGCACAGACAGCCGAAGGTCAGACCCATTCAAACTACACATGCATGAATGCATATTACAATTAGAGTAAATATATTTTAAATGTCCTGAATTGCAACTTCATCATTACAAAAGTGTAATAACAAATATATTTAAATACATGACATAAATGATTAAGGTATATTTTAATTCATCATAAGCACTTGTCAGTACATTCATCAGTACACTTTAACCATACAGTATTTAAAAGACAATGGAAGTAATATTTATGTACTTTAAGTCCTACTTGAATGGGTCAGAAATACTTGTATTTAATATACATTTAAACTTACATTTTCATTTAATTGCAATTGACATGCAACAAAGTGTCTGAAAACATCACATCATACTTAAGTATATTCATATATTATTTATACATAATAAGTTCTCTCTTTAAAATTATTCTACTTCTTTCCCATAAAAGGTCAGAAAATATTTAATATGTTTGGTTACTTGTCATTTAAAATAAAATTAGCTGATTAACACCATTGCATTTATCAACAAATTTCGAACCAAGTGTTTGTTACTTTCAAGAAAGTACACTGTAAAAAATGTACAGTGAAAAAACAGTAGCCGTGGTTGCCAGAACTTTACCGTAAAAAATACGGTAGCAAAATTTTTGGTTTTACAGATTTATGTTTAATTTACAGTAAATAACCGTATTTCATTAACTGAAACAATGTTAAATTACCATTTAAAAAGTGCAATAAACATTAATTTAACAACATTAGATGTAACATAAAACCCTAATGTACATAACTGATTAGAAAAAAACTAAGACAAACTAAGAAGAAACAGTTATTTCAATGAAAATACATCAAATGTGAAGTGTCACGCAGGGAATTCTGGGAATATCCATTTATGTTTTTTCACTGTAAATTACACAATGACTTGTTCTTTTTCACTTCCAAAAACTGTCAAATTACATTAAATGTAAGATTAGATCTATTACAGTTATTCACTGTATATAGTACGGAAACTTTCTGTTATCCAGATAACTGTTTTAGTAACATTTTTAATCTTTTACCGTTAAAATCACGATAATCTTTTACAGTGTACACTTTTCAAACAAAACTACATTTCACAAAATAGGTTTTCATTGAGTAAGCAATAGATATAGTGCGTTTAGTATGAGTCAAAATTTGACAGCTAACACTTGAGAGGAACTGATTTTTTGCATCACTGCCAGATGATTAAAAGTCATTGAACAAAAATGTTAAAAACAGTGAAGTGAGTGAAAAAGTTCCTGCAGAATTTGAGCCCATAGACACATACTCTGATATTTTGTTATCTAATTTAAAAGCATTCATTTTTGTAAGTGCAACTGAATTGTCACTGTTTGGGGCTGGTGTGAATCAATCAATCTGTCAAGATGGCCACTGTAAATCTAAATCTGCAGAGTCTACAGTTAGCCACTACTAATTTCATAAAGCATTGTATCGTAACACTGAGTGTGCGTGAGACAATGTGTCCGATTGGAAGTGAGGGAGTAAGCACTATTACGGCTGTGAATGTCAGTGTGGTATTAGCTGTGTGTGTGTGTGTGTGTATGTGTGTGTGTGTGTGTGTGTGTGTGTGTGTGTGTGTGTGTGTGTGTGAGCGAGCAGAGACGTATGCTCAGTGTGCTGCAGGCCTGGAAATCGACGTCTTTGCTCCCCAGTGAGAAAATGCACCAATCAGAGCCTGGACCTGATCCACTCGGACACGCCCACTTCACATTTACCCCTCCCCCAACCAGACACAGCTCACCCTGCAGAGAGCCTCCACACACACACACACACACACACACACACACACACACACACACACACACACACACACACACACACACACACACACACACACACACACACACACACACACACACACACACACACACACACACACACACACACACACACACACACACATCTGAAACCCATTAACACACTCGTAATGAACGGACTCACATGAGGGTCCTGGGACATGATCATTGCTTCAACCACACATGATATACTGTATTTCTTTGACTATTTCCGCAGTACATATGTATACTGTGCACAATTTGAGATAGAATAGTTTGATGACTTTTAGCCAAAATGTGCAATATGCATCCCTTTGGGAAATAATGTACACTATAGCAGTATACCTTTATAAAGTATAGTGCATATTACAGAAATAATATACTTTGGCAGATGCTATATATTTACACCTAGTAAAAGGTGCAGTATCTGAAGTTTAGAGTGCTTTTTTGACCTTTTAGTCAGACTTAAGTACATCTTTATATGTCATTTCATAATTCTTCTGTCTTTTGAAATACGGTTACAGCTGACAAGCATTTGTGACAAGCTAAAATATACTTTAGTTTATTGAAACGTGTGTCATATATTTAAATACATTTGTAATTACACATTTATAACAATGACGTTACTATTTAATGCATTGAAACTATATAAACATTATAAATAATTCTTAGTCTACTTAGTCAATGCCAAGCATGCTTTGTTCCACATTCATACAAAAATGTATTGCAAAATAACAACTGTTTTTTACTAATGCCAGGAATGTGACAATAATATAGCATCATTTAAATGCTTATTGTTGCATTATGCTATTGCAAGTGGTCCATTCTGAAAATAGTCACTCACTCTTATTTCCAACAAAAAATCCCATCTGGCGTCCCAACACCTAAGATGAAGCTGCCCGAGCATTCAAGCATCCTTTCTCTTCTGCTTTTATCTGTTTCTTTCTCTCCCTCGCTCTCTGTTTGCTCAGCGCTGTAAAGTTTGTGGCACACACACAGCGCTCAGTCTGAGTGTCACACAGATAATGAGCTCCATAAAGCCATCAGACAGGTGGATTAATGTGGGCAGGATGTGTCTGCCGTTACTCACCCTGCCCCCTCTAAGCAGTGCGAAGAATTATAAGAAATGCTTTTCTTCCACATTGATCAGGGGCACCACAGAAATATTAGTGTGTTAAAAACCTGGTAAATGCCTGCAGTAACTCTCTCTCTCTGTGTGTGTCTTTGGGGCTTGGCCAGGTTCTGCTTGCTTTATGAGGCCTGCCAGGTTAAATTCTCCAGGAATAATGTCTGCTACTGGAATCCGCTTCATGATTTACACTTCAGTTCACAAAATGGTTCTTTGGCGGGGTGTATGGTCCCCCCAAAAGAACATTTCCTTTGCACAAAAAGGTAGTGCAGAAAGGGTTCTTTAGACTACAAAATGGTTATTCAGGGAACAAAAAATGGTTCTTCTATGGCATCACTGTGAGAAAAACCCTTTTTGGTTCTTCGTGGCACCTTTATTTTTTTTAAGGGTGTATGAGATGTGATGAGATTGAAGAGAAAAGCCATGTGTCTATGGGTAAGTGTGGAATGTCAGTTTATATGTAAACTGTGCACAATATGCACTTTTTCTTTATGAATGGAATTACACTGTAAAAAATCCATGAACTGTATTGTTAAAACCTAGCTTTGGTGGGACTTTACAGTAAAAAATACAGTAGCAACATTTTAAGATCAACAGATTATTTTTTTACAATAAAATACAACTAACAATTTAATAATTAAATTTACAATAAAATATGTAGGACTATTTCTTTAACTAAAAAAATATACAAAAATCTGTTTTTACTGTAGGCTAGAATCAATCAGGGCTTGACATTAAAGGGCACCTATTATGCCCCTTTTTACAAAATGTAAAATAAGTCTCTGATGTCCCCAGAGTGTGTGTGTGAAGTTTTACCTCAAAGTACCCCATAGATAATTTTTTATAGCATGTTAAAATTTTGCATAATAGATGCCCGCCAACCTGCCAAATGTGTGTGTATTTCAGCAGTGGCGTGTAACACACACTCCTACTAGCCACTTTTTGCAGGTTGAATTTTATAATATATACATTTTTCAATTGTAATCTTTTAAAAAGGCATCTGAAATAATAACTAGTGCAATGTAGTGTTGTCAAAAATATAGATTAAAAAAAGTCAAAATGTCTTGGCGAGTATTCACGTGAACAGTCAGTTATGTTTTATGTGAACGTAAACAGTTGAGAAAGAAAACACATGTGTAACAGTGTAATGGAGCTGTGCGTCAAGTCTTAAAGTGACAGCAGCCTCATAAACCTTCTGACAAATTATGAGATCATTTTATAAATATCTAAATGGCAGCTTTTCCCCATGGTATACATGTCAAAATAGTGGTCAGTGAAAATGATGAGTGGCTAGTAACTTTGGAAAAGCACTAATGCCCTGAACAAGCAGAAAATGACAATATAACGGAGACATGTTTAGAACGACAGCACAGACGAAAGCCGCTCATACATTACCAGCCTCCTATGTTTCTGCCTCAGAAGACGCAGTAGTCCAGCACGGCGGATACATATTGTCAAGTCACCTTCATTTATATAGCGCTTTTTACAACACAGATTGCTTCAAAGCAGCTTTACAGTGATAAAAGGAAATTCATTTTGTTTTAGAAGAAAAGCTGAAGTAGGTTTTTGATTGATTCTGTTGAATCTACTGATTAGTTATTTAATTTGACGCCAACACCATCCTCAGCTAACAGAAAACCCCCAATGCGTTCTGGACCCCATCCGCATGGCAACAGCACCTGGTGGCCAGAGAACACAAACCAAGAAATATGTTTGAAATAGTTTTTAAACTATACCATCATCTTCCCCGCGCAAACCCCAAAAACGGCGAATCCATGAAAACAGCGACGGTTCAGTATATAGGCAAGCACATTTTCATAGTTAACACGGTCTCTGCCAACACTTCAGGGATGCATTGTGGTCATGTCTAATGGTGCGTTCACACCGGACGCGAATGACGCGATTCGCGCGAATGAGGCGGCGCGAAAGGCGCGATTTGAACGCGTGACAAGTTGAAAAATCTGAACTTTGGCAGATATTCGCGCCGCATAAACTAATCAGGAGCTTGCTCTAGTAGTGACAACAATGAGGAGAAAATCTGTATATTAATATCTAGTTCAGACAATATGATTATCACTGTGATAACATTAAATGACATGAAACACAATCCAGTCTCTTTTTGTTAAATGCAAGTTTATGTTTGATCAATAATACAAAAGTATAAGTAAAAGGTATAATAAGCTATACATGAAATAAAGCAAACAATTCAGTCAAACATTCAAAGTCATTGCTAGTCGGCTACAACTGTAACGTAAAGTTATAGACTACAAAAAAAAAAAATTAATGAAACTTCCCTTTGCCCTCAGCCTAAACGATTTGCCAAGGAACAAATTATAGATCCATGAGACCAAAGATCGGCCGTTACATCTACACAAGACGAATTATAGCTGGAGACGCCACAGAGACATCAGAGCCAGCGGCAGACGGCAGAAGGACTAGCCGAGGAAAGGCTGCTCTCGCCGGGGTTAATGAGCGCAGAGCGCCGCTGATCCACTGGAGCTCACAACTCCACACACACCAGATTAAATGTTCAAATAGGCACTCTTTTTATAAATAAACCACAGATTTGAGCTTTAAACCACTACATTATCGCCTGAAAAAGTCTTAAAACTAGCTTCTGTCACACATTAACAGTAGATTTTAACAAAAAAAGACGTGTAAACACAGCCCATGTCAGCCATTTCTCAACGAGACGAGCCGCTGGCAGAAGCCCCGCCCATGAAAGAGAATTCGCATCTGTTGTGCAGTGAATGTCACACGCGAATGAAGCGAGTAAACTCAAAATGATCAAGCATCCAACTTCGCGCGAAAAGCATGAATTATTCGCGTCAATCGTGTCTGGTGTGAACGCCACATAAGCGTAGATGCCATCCTTTTTATGATGTAACGAGTACATCAGGTGTTATGGGAAGTGGTCCCGGTTCTGGCAGACTTATGCAGCCTAACAATCATTGAACTGATTTAAATAATAGAAATTGATAATGTTTTATGTAAATGCCATTGTAAAGAGATGTGTTTTTAGTCTAGATTTAAACTGACAGAGTGTGTCTGCTTCCCGAACAATGCTAGGAAGATTGTTCCAGAGTTCAGGTGCTAAAGAGGAAAAGGATCGACCGCCTGCAGTTGATTTTGATATTCTAGTATTATTAACTGGCCAGAGTTTGGAGACCGCAGTAGACATGATGGAGAATAATGTGTTAAGAGCTCGCTCAAGTACTGGGGAGCTAAACCATTTAGTGCTTTGTAAGTAATAAGCAAGATTTTAAAATGTATGCAATGTTTAATATAGGGAGCCAGTGCAGTGTTGACAGAACGGGGCTAATATGGTCATACATCCTGGTTCTAGTAAAAACTCGAGCTGCTGCGTTTTGGACCAGCTTGAGTTTATTTATTAAGCGAGCAGGGCAACCACCCAGTACAATAATCTAGCCTTGAGGTCATGAACGCATGAACTAACTGTTCAGCATTCTGCATTGAAAGCATGTGCCATATGCGTATTGTCATAATGTAAATAAGACAATATCTGTATTGCACCCCCCTCCCATGCACTTTTATTGTTGTAGACATACCATAGAAACCAATGCAAATATTTTTCAAAAATAAAGAGTGGCATGGACACTCAAATCTGAACAGTGGATCTGAACAGTGGTAATACACAGTGTGGACAATCAATAATTTTAGATCAGATTCCAATCGGATACAGAAAATTTTTTTTTCAGACTGACAATGTGAATGTAGCCATATACTAGCAACCACCTTTAAAATTACAGGTAAAGTTACAATTAAATTAAAATTACAGATAAATATTTTTATATAGAAGGTGCTTGCAGTGTCATACACACAAATACAAAACATGACATTAAATAATGCATTGAACATTAATTTAACAATGTAAGATGTAACATAAAACCCTGATAGTTGTGGTTTTCCACCGTGATGTTCTTTCCAGACCGAGATACATCCACCGCGGATCGGGACGATCTTATATATCCAGTAAGTCAACCTCTGCTATTAGTTCTATTTGGTCTAAAGTTCGTCCCGTTTCCTCCACTGGCCGTGGAGTTAATACAAATCACTTGTTTCCCGTTTCCAAGGCAACGCCAAGCGCTAGTCTTACTGACTGTTTTAAATGTGGACTTTTTAATGTTCGATCTTTAACTAATAAAGGTCTGCTGATAAGTGAGTTTATTAGTGATGGTAAACTTGACATAATGTGCCTCACTGAAACTTGGCAACAGCCTAATGATTATTTCCATCTTAATCAGACAACCCCTAATGGGTATTCATGCATCAGCCAACCTCGCTCTAGTGGGCGTGGGGGTGGGGTTGCTGTTGTCTATCGTGACACTATCAAAGCTAAAACAATCAGTATACCTCATTTTTCTTCATTTGAATGCTTGGCTGTTAAACTCTCTGGCTTCCAACCATTGGTAATTGTAACACTCTATAGGCCACCTAAACCTTCTGATCTGTTTTTAACTGACTTTTCTACATTAATGACGTCACTTGCTGTCTATTCTCCCAATTTATTACTTGTTGGTGATTTTAATATTCATGTTGATGCCACTACTACTTGCTCCATTGCTGCTGATTTTATGTCATTACTTGATGGTCTTGATGTCACTCAAAATGTACATTTTCCTACTCACAGCAAAGGTCATACTCTAGATTTAGTATGTTCACATGGTATTGTGCCCTACAATGTAACACATGCTGAGTTACCCATCTCTGACCACAAAGCTGTTTTATTTGAAGTCTCTGTCCAAGTTTCCAGGTATAAACACCAACGCACTATAACCTACAGAAACATAAAACAAATTAATCCATCTGACCTTATGAGCCTCATAAATACATGCTCGACTACTGACTCCCTCTGTCCCCTCAGCCTCATCGCTCATTACAATGACTGCCTATCTTCTTCTTTAGATGCTCTTGCTCCCATTCAAACTCGTTCTGTTTCCTTTAACCACTCGGCACCGTGGTACACACCTGAGCTCCGCCAGTTAAAAAGACGTGGGAGACGTCTTGAGCGCCTTTATAGACGGACAGGGCTTGTATCTCATGTGCAGGCCTACAAAGATCATCTATTGCAATATAGTAACTCCATTTCTGCTGCTAGAACGTCTTACTATTCAAACATTATAAACTCTGGAAATAACAATTCGAAGCTCCTGTTTTCAACCGTAAACCGCATCCTTAAGCCACCTGACAACATTTCCACTGACTCCTCAACGGAACTCTGCAACAAGTTTCTAAACTTCTTTCATGCAAAAATTCAAGAAATACATCACCATCTACTTAATATTCCTAGCACTCCAGCTCATAACCGGTTCTTCATAACTGCCCTGCAGGGCCCTGCCTTTACCAACACCCTCTCAAACTTCACCTTGGCCTCAGAGAACCAGATCAAAGAACTTGTCAGCAAATCAAAGACATCTACTTCCCAACTAGACCCTTTGCCTACCAGTCTTCTTAAAGCATGCCTGCCTTCCATTGTTCCATTACTCACGGCTTTAGTAAACTCCTCCCTCTCCACAGGCATTGTTCCGCCCACTCTTAAGACTGCTGCTGTCACGCCTGTCCTAAAAAAGCCAAATGCTGATCCTGATAACTTGAACAACTACCGTCCCATCTCGAACCTTCCTTTTGTATCTAAGATACTGGAGCGGGTCGTGGCTCATCAACTACATCACCATCTCAATTACAATGACATGTACGAACATTTCCAGTCTGGCTTCCGTGCTAACCATAGCACGGAAACTGCATTGTTAAAAATAACCAATGACCTACTCTGTGCTGCTGACTCTGGTCTATTGTCCATCTTGATTTTACTTGACTTGAGCGCTGCTTTTGATACCATTTCACATCCCCTCCTCGTTGAACGTCTGGCCAGCATTGGTATAACAGGGGATGCACTCTCCTGGTTCTGTTCATACCTCACGGATCGTCAGCAGTTTGTACAACTCAAACACTATAAATCGGCCTGTGCCTCTGTGCCTCAGGGTGTCCCCCAGGGGTCAGTATTGGGTCCACTCCTCTTCATTATATATCTGTTTCCCTTGGGCAAGATCATGAGACATCACAAAATAAATTTCCACTGCTATGCTGATGACACCCAGCTTTATATTTCAACTAAACCTTCATCTCCCCTTCCACCCATCTCACTCAGAAACTGTCTTCAAGACATTAAAATCTGGATGAACGCAAACTTTTTGAAACTTAATGCCAATAAAACTGAAGTCCTACTCATCGGCTCCAAATCTACTCTTTCAAAACAGCAAAACCTCAATCTTACCATAGATGAGATCTCGGCCCCTCTGTCAACTCAAGTCAAAAGCCTTGGTGTCATTCTGGACAGTTCTCTATCCTTCAAATCACAGATTAAATCTCTTACACGGACCTCATTCTTCCACCTCCGAAATATCTCCAGGCTTAGATCCACTTTGACACAAGCCAGCACTGAAACTCTGATTCATGCCCTTGTCACGTCACGTCTCGACTACTGCAACTCGCTTCTCATCGGTCTCCCTTCTAAGCTAATAAATAGACTTCAACTTATTCAGAACTCTGCCGCTCGAATCATCACTGGTATCAGATCATCTGAACACATCACACCTATCCTTATCACTCTACACTGGCTCCCTGTGCACTACCGTATTGATTTTAAGACCCTTGTCATTACCTACAAAGCACTCCATAATCTTGCACCCAGCTACATTTCTGACCTCTTGTCAGAATACGTCCCTGCACGTTCCCTCCGCTCTTCCTCGACTGGCCTCCTTGTCACCCCCAAATTTCGACTCTCTACCATGGGGGCTAGGGCCTTCAGTTGTGCTGCTCCAAGACTTTGGAATTCCCTTCCTTCCCACATTCGACAGGCAGATTCAGTCAATTCATTTAAAAAATTGTTAAAGACCTATCTCTTCAAGAAAGCTTTTAATCTGTAAAACAGTTTAGTTGTACAGTGCCCTTGTAACCCTCCTGACACTTTATTTAAATATTATATTTTGGCGCTTTTAGCACTAATCAGATTTATATTATTGGGTACATATTTTACTATGAATGTAATGTATTTTAATGTATTTCATTCTTTTATGACTGTTGATATATGTAAGATGTCCTTGGGTACTCAGAAAGGCGTCGGCCAAATAAAATGTATTATTATTATTATTATTATTATGTTTTCAATGTAAATTATAAGTTGATTTTTTCACTTCCAAAAACTGTACATTTAAGAGCATTTTACTGTAAATCTATCATTCGATCTAATAGTTTCTCACTGTAAGGGAACTTACAGGTTTTTCCCATGGGTTTTTACATTTAAATGATAAATATTTTTACATTGTATTTCAAAATATGCAGTATGCAACCAGAACACACTGTGTGAAATACTAGCCATCCCACAATTCAATGCATTCAACATCAATTTCAGTGCTGATTAAAATGAAAATCACATTTTGGAGCAATTTTTGGAGCAATCTGCATGCTGTTTCACATGCTGTTGTTTTAAATAGCCTAGTATGTGAAACAGTGCACACTACACTACATAGTATGCAGTATGTTAGTAGCATACTTTCATTCTGACCAGACCCATATATAGAAAAGTGGATTTTTCTACTCTCCTAGTTGTAAATAAATGGGCATCACGATTGCAGCGTTTTATTAGCTTAACATTACCATAAATATGAAGTCCAAATCTGAATCAAAATTCAAATCTGATTTTGCTGGGTTCAAATAGTCGGTGTCTCCGAGCGGCTTCCTTTTGACAAATGAACGCGACAGACAGCGGATAATAATTTGACAGGTGACAAATGTGTGGTAGTGATAGCATCTGAAAGCCGGGCTACCTGAAATATGACTTATTCTATTAAAATAATTCACCCAGGATATTGAATGTTATATTAAAGACCTTAACAATTTGATAAGAGCAGCTTCCATAAACTCTCTGTAGTTTGAGGGGCCGCCGGAGAGAAATACGGCCTGTTTTAGGTTATTTGTATGATTTTTGCTGAATTGTTGTCAGTGGTTTGTGATGATCCGATATGCTTTCAGCACAAATATTATACAGCCAGTATTCATTTTGAAGAGAGTCTTTCCATATGCCAAATATTCACAGCCATAAGCCCATGTTTTAATAACAGAACACTTAGATAATCCTCCAAGCTATCTGGTACAGCTCAGCTAAGAATAACAAATGCATTCCGATTTTATTCCGACACTAATCGCATGAATTACATCAGATACAACTGGACCACATCCAGAAAAACCAAACAAAAGTGAAGCACACACTCAGTAATCTCCTGGGCATGACTGAAGTCATTGACCTCTGTCCTCTCCTCACACACGGCTCTTTGCGTGTGTAATGTGTATGTGTTACTCCGCTCTAATGCTTTGCTTCCCGTGTTTAATCAAGGCTGTGTATTTGCTGTGGCCCGCTGTTTAGAATGAGAGGCATCCTGTTTGTATGGATTCAAGATTACTATATTAGGTGGCCTTAACTGCTATGTACTTACATCAAAAATAAGTACAATGTACTTATTGTGTTCATATTGTATTGCAAAACACTTTTGCTGCTATTGAGGTGGATACGGGTAAGGTTAGGCTTAGGTTAGGTGTGGTGATTTGCTAACTATGCTAACTTTACCCTTAAACTTACCCATACCACTACAGCTGTCCATAACTTTACCCTTAAACTTACCCATACCACCACACCTGTCCCTAACTTTACCCTTAAACTTACCCACACCACCACACCTGTCCCTAACTTTATCCTTAAACTCACCCATACCACTACACATGTCCCTAACTTTATCCTTAAACTTACCCATACCACCACACATGTCCCTAACTTTACCCTTAAACTTACCCATATCACCACACCTGTCCCTAACTTTACCCTTAAACTTACCCATACCACCACACCTGTCCCTAACTTTACCCTTAAACTTACCCACACCACCACACCTGTCCCTAACTTTATCCTTAAACTCACCCACACCACTACACATGTCCCTAACTTTATCCTTAAACTCACCCATACCACTACACATGTCCCTAACTTTATCCTTAAACTTACCCATACCACCACACCTGTCCCTAACTTTACCCTTAAACTCACCCATACCACCACACCTGTCCCTAACTTTACCCTTAAACTTACCCACACCACCACACCTGTCCATAGCTTTACCCTTAAACTTACCTACACCACCACACCTGTCCATAGCTTTACCCTTAAACTTACCCATATCTCCACACCTGTCCTGAACTTTACCCTTAAACTTACCTACACCACCACACCTGTCCATAGCTTTACCCTTAAACTTACCCATACCACCACACCTGTCCCTAACTTTACCCTTAAACTTACCCATACCACCACACCTGTCCCTAACTTTACCCTTAAACTTACCCATACCACCACACCTGTCCCTAACCCTGCCCTTAAACTTACCCATACCACCACACCTGTCCCTAACTTTATCCTTAAAACCTACCCATACCACCACACATGTCCCTAACTTTACCCTTAAACTTACCCATATCTCCACATCTGTCCCTAACTTTACCCTTAAACTTACCCACACCACCACACCTGTCCCTAAATTTACCCTTAAACTTACCCATACCACCACACCTGTCCCTAACTTTACCCTTAAACTTACCCACACCACCACACCTGTCCCTAACTTTACCCTTAAACTTACCCACACCACCACACCTGTCCATAGCTTTACCCTTAAACTTACCCACACCACCACACCTGTCCCTAACACTACCCTTAAACTTACCCACACCACCACACCTGTCCCTAACTTTAACCTTAAACTTACCCACACCACCACACCTGTCCCTAACTTTAACCTTAAACTTACCCACACCACCACACCTGTCCATAGCTTTACCCTTAAACTTACCCACACCACCACACCTGTCCCTAACTTTACCCTTAAACTTACCCACACCACCACACCTGTCCATAGCTTTACCCTTAAACTTACCCACACCACCACACCTGTCCCTAACTTTACCCTTAAACTTACCCACACCACCACACCTGTCCCTAACTTTAACCTTAAACTTACCCACACCACCACACCTGTCCCTAACTTTACCCTTAAACTTACCCATATCTCCACACCTGTCCCTAACTTTACCCTTAAACGGTAAGACTTTATAATAAACGGAACACTATGAAGCATTAGTTAAGCATTAGTAAATAGTTCATTCATAATTTATAAAGCATTAAAATACATTAATAACCAGTTTGTAAATACAGCCATACATGCCTTATTCTTGATTTATAAGCATATCTATAATGTGTTTAATAATTGTATTTTCATACTTTATTAATTAGCAATTTATAGTTTCTAAACCAGGCAAACCAGTTATTTGGGAGTTGTCAGTGGTTCATAAGATAATTTAGAAAGTGTTAGGCAGTGTGTCCACCGAAGTGTTCTATCCAGCTGAAAACGCTAGGCGCTCTGCTGAAAACATCTCGCTGTGGGCGCTTGAGAGCGTTTTGGCAGCGCAGTGTTTTTTCAGTTGAGACTCTCATTTCACAGATAGTTTGTTTCTGTATTGATTCTTTATAAAAATGCAGATACAATGTAAAGTATTTGCTCTGGCTCTTGTTTTAAATTGTTTTGTTCTGTTATTATTCTGCTTGTTTTCATCTGTTGACGTTGTACATGCAGAATGTAGCGGTTGGTTGGTGTTGTATTTGTCCCGCTCCTCCTCCACTGTGATTGGACGGCTGGGTGAAAAGTGACAGTGATGAGTGCTGCATTTGACTCAAAGTTGAACATTCTTCAACTCTTGGCGACCGGTAAAAAACGCTGAAATACTCGCTCAGCGCTTCGTTACGTCATGGCGTTCTAAAAATGCGGAGTTCCCATTGAAAACGATTGAATACGCCAGCCAGTCGCGTGCTTTGGTTGACACACGGCCTAAGCAGGCACGGATTAAGAACATGTAGGGCCCTGGGGCTATAACAAACCTAAGGGCCCCCATTGTAGCCGATCTTGGTGCCACAACGTTTTCTACCACAGAAATAATCAGTATTTTTTAAAAACTAAATCTTCAACCGTTTACTGAAGCGTCACGCGACATTGACGAGCGCTGAGTGACAGACCACAGGCAGGGGAGCTCAGATGAGAAGATATCTTTGCAGCTCTAAAGTAGTGTTAATTCTCTATTAGTCAATTATTTCACAACATTTATTATGTACACCTCGGAAAAATACAGAGGTCCAGACCTCGGAGACCTCATAGCTGGCTACGGCCATTGTGTAGGCAGCCTATAGTTTACCTCAACACTTCAGTTGGTCGGAACTATTCGGTCGGGTTCAGCTAGTTTCTCCACAGAGCCTTTACTGTACACATGATGTTGCTTGTAACTTGTATCAAATTCAAATGGATAAAGCGACTGTCTGGCGCTCGTTATCACTTCAATAGAACAGCGAAAGCGGCGAACAAGTTCGTCAGCGCTGTGCGTGAGACAATCCAGCTGCTTTCGCGCTGTAACGCTATTAATAGACATTAATAGGCATTTATGGGTGTATTTATAAACAGCTTATTTATGTCTAGCAATGCTATATAATGATTAATTAACTATTTACTAATGTTAACTAGTGATCCATAGCATGCAGTTATTATAAAGTGTTACCCAAAACATGATGGATTAAGAGCCAGGGGTGAAAACTTTTGAACAGGATGATGTCCAATTGTTTCTTATTTTGTTTATATATATATATCACCCCCGGCTCTTAATGAATTTTGTGTTTTCTTCTGGAGCGTCAGTGAATGTTTGAACCTTTTGTGTTTGAGTCTCTCAATCGTCCTCAGTGTGAAAAGATGGATCTCAAAATCATACAGCCCCTGCTGGAAAGGGTTCAAATATGCAGAAGATGCTGTAAACTGAAGCGTTTGCAGGAGATGGAGGATTTTTCTGAAGAACGTTGGGCAATTAACTGATCAGGACAAACAAGAGACTCAAGAACAACCATCACAAAACACACACACACAGCCGTGGATCACCAGGGAACGACATACAGTGTAAAGAATCAACTGTATTTAAACTTTTGAACGGGTCATTTTTATAAATTCTGCAATGTTTTTGTTTCGTGGACTATATGTAAACATCTTTTATGTAAAATATATTATTCAGGACAGTACTAAATAAAAAAATTGCGTGCATTTTGTATGATCCCTCTTATTTTTTAAAAATAATTAACATTTTGACATTCTACAAGGGGTGTGTAAACTTTTAAGCGAGTGTGGCGGGGCTGCAATGGGCAGACACAAATTTACCAGAAGTATGACTACGCCAGAGTATGGCGAAGGAAGCAAAAATTGTTTACACTAATGCACGACTACGCCACCCCGATTCTATAACCGGGGAAATTCAAACCCAATATAGGGCACACAGGTTCGTCACCACGAACGACAAGAGACGTAGATATAAGTACAAAAATTATTTTATTTCACATAAAATGTAGAAAGCTGTTGACCAAAAAAAGAGAAAATAATAATAAAGGAAAAACAAAAAAAGAACCTTCAGGCTGAGGCTTACCAGTGGGCAGCTAGCTGGACAGTGAGCATCTTACGACACACACCTCACTCAATTATGCTCCACACAACCACTCACACTGCACACACACTCTAAGTGAGGAAGACGCAGGGGTCAAAATGGCAAACACTCTGTGAGAAACACCACCACCACAGGGCAAAAGCAGCTAGCTTCCCTCACTGGGGGCCTTCAGCTCCTGAGTAAACAAAAAGAAACCAAATATAAGAACACACGTAAACACATTAAACCGAGACAAATTATATGAGAAAAAGTTCTTGCAACAAAAGGCCCACTGGCCACAGGAGTCAGGCAGATATTTAATTAGGTTCACGACGAGCATATGAACCAATACCAGCCATGGAGCGGCAAGAGGACAATAATAACCAAAAAGGGAAGAGAATAAACAATACAAAGGAAAACAATTGAATGGGTTTCAAATTAAATCACAAAATACAAGAACTAAATTAATGACAACTGAAAGAACTCAAATCAAAACATTAAACAAGACACCTCCACACCAGTCCGTGAAGGAGTGAGGATTGGAGGAAAATGATCACAAATAACAGGACACACGCTGCCGGTGGCAATATAACAATCAGTGGGGCTAAACATGCACTGTTAAGAGTACATCTCATTTTACGTGTCGGCTCGGTCTAGCCATCCTCCCCTAGGCCACCGGCATGGGCGTGAAACACAAAAACAAATGAAATCACAGAATGGTCAGTCACAGAACTACAGCAGAACAAAACAGTGCAGTCTCGGTGTCGTCTAAGGAGCGTTTGCGCTGCCGTCCGCAGAACCGAAGTGTTCACGAGCAGTTGCCCCACCAGAAGTAGATTGCTAAGCACATGGGTTCAATCACTCATAACGTTATCTGTAGGTATTTAACGAAGACGAAACTGCAAACATGCAAACGCTGCATAAGAGCGCATACGCCTGGGCTGGGGTTAAAGAGAGCCTGTACCCATCGGCAAAGTCACACCAGCCGTAACCTGGCTCCCGCAGAGCTGCGCGCGCACACCCACACACGACAAAATGGTATGATGCGCACCCAGGTGACAACTCCGCCTTAAATATGCCAGGAATGGCAGTGATAGGCTGTCACACCCACCATTCAGGTGACAACTATGTTCAATAGGGCGGGACCTAGACCGCCCTGCTACAATCTACCCCAAGCTCTTGCATCATCGTCCCGATGATGGATCCATTCCACTATAACCCAGGGATGACTCAATACCAGGGCCTAAAAAGGGCAGAAACAGCATTCGACACAGAAGGAACCATAGAAACGTCACCCCTCCCTGCTTCCACTGCCTGTGGGAGGTGGTGTCGATTAGAATGATAACCGGCATTAACTCTCCTTGTCCGCCGTAAGGCAAGTCCACTATCCCCAGGCAGGTCTACAGGCAAGGGTTCCCTTACAGACTCTGGAACAACCACTCCAGATGGTCCAGGAACCACTAGAGCTGTAGGATCAATATTTTCAGTTAGACTTTGAGGTAAAGGAGCAGGTGGAGGCACGGTGTCCCGCAGAGTTAACCTACCAACAACTGGTGGAGTTTCGGGTACCAAAACCCACAAATCAACCTCCCCGGACGGGGAACCCTCCGATGGCAATACCTCTACCACAGGATCATCTGCCGGAGTAACAACAGGAGAATCCCGTCGTATACGGGTCTTCAACAAGGAACGGTGAACCCGCTTCACCCTACTCAAATCATCTACCGGCGCAATTGTATACACTGACCCACCTGCCGGGGGCGCTCTCACTACCTGATACACCACTGGGCTCCACAGGTCCTGGATCTTATGGCGCCCTCTCACGCCATAATCCCGGAGGTAAACCAACTGGCCCTCCCCCAATGGTGTATCGCGAATTTGCAGGTCGTGCTGGTTCTTACGACGCTCAGCAGCCACCTTCAAGTGTTCTCGAGCCCCCTCAAAGGCCACCTGTAACCTGGTTTGGTGTTCCAACACCCACTCATTCACACCACCGGACACCCTCTCCTGGCTTCTGCCTAACAGAAAATCAATCGGGAGCCTTGGTTCCTGACCGAACATCAGGAAATAGGGTGACTCACCAGTTGCTGAATGAGGGGTCGTGTTATAGCAGAAGAGCACCTGAGGGAGAGCAGAGACCCAATCTGCCTTTCGAGAAAGAGGTAAGGTACGCAGGAGATTATGCAGAGTCCTGTTAAAACGTTCGCATTGCCCATTACCTGCTGGGTGGTATGGGGTGGTGCGAGACTTCTCAATCTGATAAAGGATACAGAGCTGTTGGATCAAGGAGGACTCAAAGCTGCGGCCCTGGTCCGAATGAATACGTCCAGGGACACCGAACTTATAAAACCACTCCACCACCAACGTGCGAGCCACTGTCTCAGCACGCTGATCTCGAGTGGGGACCGCCAGAGTATATTTTGTGAAGACATCGGTCATCACCAAGACATTTTCCAGCCCTGACCGAGATGGTTCCAGCAGTGTAAAATCAATGGCCAAGATCTCATTTGGCCTAGAGGCCAACAAATGACCCATAAAGCTGCGGGCCACCGGCTGCGTATCCTTGGCCACCTGACACCGGTCACACTCCCGACACCACTGGGCTACATCGGATGTCAGTCCTGGCCAATAATAACGCTGTTGCGCTAGCTCGGTGGTTCGCTCGACCCCTTGATGCCCATGCCCCTGGTGCACTTGCGTCAAAACTTCCTTATGCAAAACAGCTGGCAGAACTACCTGGAAAATCTCCTCACCACCTTTGGAATGAAACACACGGCGATGCAGGACTCCTTCCCTCTCCAACAACCGATCCCACTGCCGCAATAAAACTAAGGCAGCTTTGGACAATTGGCGCCGCTCTTCGAAACTGGGGGGTGTTCCTTGTCTCCAGAACACCAAAATTTCCCAAATCACCGGATCGGCCTCCTGTAACGCCTTCATATCCCCCACCAAACTAGGCAAAACAGAAACTAAAGCTTGGGTAGCTTGCCTCACTAGACCCATCCCTGATGCTTGTGCCAAAACCTCTGAAACCTCTGTCCCTGGTAACAAACCTCTCACCTCAAGATGACTAGCAGGGCCCTGTCTGGAAAGAGCGTCAGCATTACGGTTACACCTCCCTGGCCGATACCGGATATTAAAATCAAATGCTGCAAGCTGAGCAGCCCAACGCTGCTCGGTAGCCCCAAGCTTGGCAGTGGTAAGATGGCTGAGAGGATTGTTATCCGTGTACACAATACACTTCTGTCCTAGCAAGTACTCCCTAAATTTCTCAGTTAAGGCCCACTTGAGTGCTAGAAACTCCAGCTTCATGGAGCTGTAGTTAGACATATTTCGCTCGGTGGGCCTAAGACTGCGGCTGGCATAAGAAATTGGTCGTACCTTACCTCCCTGCTCCTGTGAGAGGACAGCTCCTAAACCACCATGGCTAGCGTCTACCTCTAAAATGAACGGAAGGGAGAAGTCAGCATAGGCGAGTACTGGCGCAGAGGTAAGCTTACTCTTTAGCTCATCGAAACACTGCTGGCACTGCTCAGTCCAGGCGCTAGAGAAACCCTGTCCCGTTCGTGTTCTTGGCTTAGCAGCAGCCCATTCGGCTACCAACTTGTGCAGAGGGGCTGCCAATTTCGCAAACCCCTCAACAAAGCGGCGGTAATAGCTTGCAAAGCCTAAAAATGAACGCAACTCCTGCACACTGTCGGGGCGTCGCCAGTTGACTACAGCCTCAATCTTACTGGGGTCCGTTGATACTCCCTGAGCTGAAATGACATGTCCCAGATACCTAACCTCACGTTGGAAAAATGCACATTTACTCAATTTAGCCTTCAGACCCTCATGTTCCAGACGACTTAGAACCACCTCCAAACGCTGCAACTGCTGCGACACAGAGGAAGAAAAGACGATAATATCGTCAAGGTACAGAAGTAAAGATCTACACTGCTGATCCCCAAACATACGTTCCATTAAACGCTGAAAAGTGCTTGGTGCGTTGCAAAGCCCAAAGGGCATACGATTCCATTCAAACAATCCAAAAGGCGTGCAAAATGCGGTCTTAGGTCTGTCTTCCTCAGTGACGGGGACCTGGTTGTACCCACTAGCCAAGTCCATAGTGGAGAACCAACAGGCCCCCGCCAAAGAGTCCAACGACTCCTCGATACGCGGCAAAGGGAAGGCGTCTTTACGAGTCTTTGCATTCAACTGGCGATAGTCAACGCACATACGCAGACTGCCATCTTTCTTTTTAACAAGAACAATTGGGGAAGCATATGGGCTACAGCTCTCCCTTATAACATTGGCTTCTAGCAGCTGATGGATGTGGGACTTTACCACTTCATATTCTGAAGGGGGTATACGCCGGTACCGCTGCCGGACGGGGACGGTATCCAACAGAGGAATATCATGAGACATCAAGCCTGTACATCCTAGGTCGCCCTCATGAGTAGAAAACACAGACTGAAACCGGTAAAGCAGGTCCCTTACCTGACCCTGTTCTGCTTCGGTTAAGACAGACAAATCAAGTGCATCAATCTGTCCTTTAACACTGGGGATCACTTCACCAGATAGAGAGCCCAAAGTGGCCGTCACAGACCGGACCTCACTAACTCCTGAGGGCAAACTAACCACACAAACATTATTCAATGTACCAAGGACAGTTTTAGCATAGAGCCACACATCAGTGGTTCCCACATTTACAACAGGTAAATAAACAGTACCTCGTGTAACCGGCACTAATGCAGGGGAAGCCAACAAACCTGCTGGTAACCCGGTCTCTAGGGGCTCAAAAAGAACAGTACCCTTGGCATATTGCTCGAAACAAGTTGCTGCCACAAACTTCATCGCGCCACCTGGGATGCGGCATGGTCTCCGCCCTCGCACCTTAACTCTGCCAGCACGTACCACAGGAGACTGAGTATCCACTTGACAACAATGTTGAAGCGCCTGTAAAACAGGATTTGGAATCTCTGTGGTCAACAATGAATCAAACAGGGCTGGTCCATGTTGTCCAAAAAGCCCCTGGTAGCATCGCCGGAGGACATTCATTCCCAGGACACCTGGGACCCGGACACACAAGCCACCAGGGGGATCCCTCACAACAAGCACACCACATTCTGTAATTACTTGACCGCACAGTTCAATGCTCAACTCCATATATCCAATATAGGGGATTGAAAGACCATTAGCAGCTCTAAGCTGCAACCACTGGCACGATTTTAGTCGATCCTGCCCCCATGGTTCGAAGTGTTTCCGAAAACAACTCTCAGTAATCGTAGTTACCATGGAGCCAGTATCCACCAGACAGGACACTCGAATTCCCCCTATTAAAACATCAAGGTGTGGACATGACGACATTAAGTGGGACATATCCAAAACGCTCGAGCCAGTTACCTCCCCACCCGTGCTATGGCCCTGAAGCACGGTGGGGGCTAGTTTTCCGACGTTGCCGATGGGTCAGGCATTCTACCTCCAGCTCTCGACGGGATGGGCCGTGAGGGGAGCTGAGGACGAGAAGGGACACGTTCCTCGTCACAATCTCTAGCAAAATGACCAGGCTTTTGACACCTCCTACAGATAACTGATCCCTGGCGGGAAAATTGACCTCGCCACTGGGGAGCCTGCAACCGGGCAAAACTTTGTGTGAGTTCAGTTAACTGTGCTTGCTGGCTTTTAAGCATATCCCTCAACTCGGCCAACTCCGAATTCCCAGATGACCTACTCACCCCAACCAATGGATCCCCTTGCACCCCATATTGGATCCCATGAGCGGATGGAACAGAATGACTTCGGGCCCTTGTGCTCCCTGGCATACCCTCCTGTTCCCATCTAAGGGCTTCGCTACGTACCTCCAACAATGTTAACGTAGGTTGACGACGTATCAACTGCTTTAATTCACGACGAAGGGTGCTATCAAAAACATGTTCAACGAATTGGTCCCGTAGTAAAACATGTGAATTTGGCATACCGTGAGGCGATCGTTGTTTCACTTGCTCAAGGAGACCCATCAGGACAAGGGAGAACTCCAACAGGCTCTCACCCTCCTGCTGCTTCCTCGAGAAAAAGGCCTCCTGCAAAGAAACGTATGACTGCGAGCAACCATATAACTCCCGTAAAGCCGAAATAATTTTATCTGGGTCCTTACGCTCTACTTCTGGGCGGTACTTGATCTCTTCCCTTGCCTCCCCTTCTAAATGATCAAATAAATAAAATGCCTTATCAGTAGCAGAAAGATAACGATCACGCATGCAAGCCTGGGCCTCCTCAACCCACTCCTCAATACTAAGGCCGACCCTGCCATTAAATTTTGGGCACCTTCGGTCTCTTGGTACAAAAACGAATCGTTCTGGTCTAATATCAGCATTGCTGGGTTGAGATGGAACGGAAGGCCCAGGGGCAGCAGCAGATGCATCACTGCGACCTGGGGACACAGGAAGACGCTCCTGACGCAACCTCTCATTGTCTGCTCTTAACTGAGCAATAATTTCCCTTAATTCTTGTAATTCCTCTGCCATACCTTAATTGCAGAAGCACTTACCAATAAAAGGTGAAAATGAGGCCCACAATAAGGGCTGGTTTTAATACAAGACATGCACTGCTGTTCCGCTGTCAATCCTACAGTATTCAAAGACAAAAGGATAAAGAAAGAAACAGAAAAACAAAAACACAACCAACTGTATATACACCCACGTCTCTGTCAAATGTGGAATCCTGCCGACTGCGCCAGAGTGTGGCGGGGCTGCAATGGGCAGACACAAATTTACCAGAAGTATGACTACGCCAGAGTATGGCGAAGGAAGCAAAAATTGTTTACACTAATGCACGACTACGCCACCCCGATTCTATAACCGGGGAAATTCAAACCCAATATAGGGCACACAGGTTCGTCACCACGAACGACAAGAGACGTAGATATAAGTACAAAAATTATTTTATTTCACATAAAATGTAGAAAGCTGTTGACCAAAAAAAGAGAAAATAATAATAAAGGAAAAACAAAAAAAGAACCTTCAGGCTGAGGCTTACCAGTGGGCAGCTAGCTGGACAGTGAGCATCTTACGACACACACCTCACTCAATTATGCTCCACACAACCACTCACACTGCACACACACTCTAAGTGAGGAAGACGCAGGGGTCAAAATGGCAAACACTCTGTGAGAAACACCACCACCACAGGGCAAAAGCAGCTAGCTTCCCTCACTGGGGGCCTTCAGCTCCTGAGTAAACAAAAAGAAACCAAATATAAGAACACACGTAAACACATTAAACCGAGACAAATTATATGAGAAAAAGTTCTTGCAACAAAAGGCCCACTGGCCACAGGAGTCAGGCAGATATTTAATTAGGTTCACGACGAGCATATGAACCAATACCAGCCATGGAGCGGCAAGAGGACAATAATAACCAAAAAGGGAAGAGAATAAACAATACAAAGGAAAACAATTGAATGGGTTTCAAATTAAATCACAAAATACAAGAACTAAATTAATGACAACTGAAAGAACTCAAATCAAAACATTAAACAAGACACCTCCACACCAGTCCGTGAAGGAGTGAGGATTGGAGGAAAATGATCACAAATAACAGGACACACGCTGCCGGTGGCAATATAACAATCAGTGGGGCTAAACATGCACTGTTAAGAGTACATCTCATTTTACGTGTCGGCTCGGTCTAGCCATCCTCCCCTAGGCCACCGGCATGGGCGTGAAACACAAAAACAAATGAAATCACAGAATGGTCAGTCACAGAACTACAGCAGAACAAAACAGTGCAGTCTCGGTGTCGTCTAAGGAGCGTTTGCGCTGCCGTCCGCAGAACCGAAGTGTTCACGAGCAGTTGCCCCACCAGAAGTAGATTGCTAAGCACATGGGTTCAATCACTCATAACGTTATCTGTAGGTATTTAACGAAGACGAAACTGCAAACATGCAAACGCTGCATAAGAGCGCATACGCCTGGGCTGGGGTTAAAGAGAGCCTGTACCCATCGGCAAAGTCACACCAGCCGTAACCTGGCTCCCGCAGAGCTGCGCGCGCACACCCACACACGACAAAATGGTATGATGCGCACCCAGGTGACAACTCCGCCTTAAATATGCCAGGAATGGCAGTGATAGGCTGTCACACCCACCATTCAGGTGACAACTATGTTCAATAGGGCGGGACCTAGACCGCCCTGCTACACATGACTGTACATTCAACAACCACTTTATTAGGTACACTTGCTAGTACCGGTTTGGACCCACTTTTGTCTTCAGAACTGATTCAAGAAGCAGCTGGAAACATTCTTCACAGATTCATGCAGTTGCTTCAGTTTGTCGGCTTCACATCCATGATGTGAATCTCCCTTTCCAGCAAATCCTAAAGCTGCTCTATTAGATAGACATAAACATAGTCATGTTCAAGAAACCTTTTTTGTGATGATCTGAGCTTTGTGACGTGCATTATCCTGCTGGAAGTAACCATCAGAAGATGTGCACTGTGGTCATATAGGGATGGATGGACAACATGCTCAGGTCTGCTGTGGCATTTACAGAATGCTCAATTTTTTACTAAGAGGCCCAAAGTGTGCCAAGAAAACATCCCCACACATTACACCACCAGCAGCCTGAACCGCTGATATAAGGCAGGATGGATCCATGCTTTCATGTTGTTTACACCAAATTACGACTCTACTATCTGAATGGCGCAGCATAAATCTAGACTCAGACCTGGCAACAACATTCTTCCACTCTTCTATTGTCCAGTTTTGGTGAGCGCGTGGGAATGGTAGCCTCAGTTTGCTGTTGTTATCTGACAGGAGTGTCACCGGTGTGTTCAGAGATGCTCTTCTGCAGACCCCGGTTGGTTATTACCCACAGATCTGTAGCTCACTGGATATTTTCTCTTTTTCTGGCCATTCTCTGTAAACCCTAGGGATGGTTGTGTGTGAAAATCTCAGTAGATCAGCAGTTTCTGAAATACTCCAGCCACCATATCACATTCAAAGTCACTTAAATCAGCTTTCTTCCTCATTCTGATGCTCAGTTTGAACTTCAGCATATCGTCTTGATCATGCCTACATGCCTGAATCATTAAGTTTAGATATTTTAGATATTTGCGTTAATGAGCACCTAAGAAAGTGTCCGGTGAGTGTATAGCACATACAAATAATAAGTGAAGAGGGAAAAATTATATTTCAATTGAAGTTTATTTGAATAGCGTTTTCCAAAATACATATTGTTTTAAAGCAGCTATTCAGAAATGCTCATTGCAAAGATGAGTGTAGCAAAGTAATGTCCGTAGGGCAGTGATCAACTCAAATATCCAAGTTGTCACATTACAACTTCACATTTAAAGTTGACTTTGTTTTTACACTGTTAAAGACTTGGATTCCCATGCTAAACATGGACAAAGTATACTCTTTCTGGTTTCTCACACGTTTCGGAAAGTTTTTTATCGAGTATGGGTCTGCGTGACGTCAACAAGGGCGAAATTTCCTTGTCATTTACAGCACGCACCAGTCTACCAGAGTGAAAGACTGAGAAAATTGCATAACGCCAAGTTGTCTGGTGGAAAACAATTACTCACTGAGAGGACACTTTTTCGCAGACGACGTCACACAGAGCGAATCAACTGAAAAGAGCCTTAATTTATATGTATTTCCCTTTTCCTTTTTTCCCACATCCCACTCAACTTCATGCTGAGAGATCACCCAAAACCTGTGTTATTTGGATGTAGGTTCTCACTGTACAATATTATATGTGTTTGATATTGTTTGAAATGTCTCAGTTGCGACTGGTACAACAATCTCACAGAAGTATACAAGAAGTTAATAAGAGTTTTTAGAGCTTTGAGATATTTTGCATATTATGATGAGTGTGGCTTTTGGAGCCATTTGGTCTCTTCTTTCAATTCAGGCAAATGGGATCTTGATCCAATTTAAATGCCCTTTGTTATCATGTATTTCCATTTGAAAGAGTTTTCGGTCTGGTCTGAGTTACTTAAAGCGAGGTAGTAGAGAGTTCGGGGCGTAATACTTTTGATAAGATTGGCCCGTAACACAGCGAATGCTCTGTGTTATGTAATATTCAGAAAGTCAGGAAATCTTTCAGTCTTTAGGCTATCTTGGAATATTTGATGTTATGTACGAATTATCTTTGAATTGATTATGTAATTGACATTATACATTTACCTGGCTGTTAATAAAATGGTTACATTTTGACCTATTCTGATTTACTCTGGAATGATTAATTATCTCAGATTGTGAAACGAATATAATTTCAACAAAGGGTTAAAACGGAATGATTAAATATGTGACTAACTATTAAATATAAATGACCAAACAACCAATTGGCATTCTATTCTAAATTCGACAATATAAAGAGTCAGATAAAGAATATTATAATTAAATCCATTTTGCCCAGCTGAAACACTGAACACGCAGCAACCTTCAACCGCAGCTCGTTACCGGCATTGGAACGAGATTTTAGCGGCCCTACAAGAGCGAGAGAGCAAAAGCAGTCAAAACGCTTTGCTCGGCTTTAGGGAAGTCGTTGGCTGCGCAGGTCACAGGATTTCAAGAAATCAACAATGTCCCCAAAGCAGTGTGTTTTTAGTTGCCAGGGCAAGACAACCCTGTACAGCGTCCCAAAGAACCCAGAGTTAAGGGGACAGTGGATGGAGTTTGTTTTTCCGGAGCAGCAATGGAGTTGTGCAAATGCTTTAGTTTGTTTCCTGCATTTCGGCGTTGATTGTTTATAAAAAAAGACCCAGTTCGACGGCAGATGTGTAGGTCGTCTAATGCTGAAGGATGGAACGTTCCCAACGATAAAGGTTCACGGTCGTGCGCTGGAAACGAAGGCGTTGAGTAAAACTGCTTCAAATGTCTGTGTGTTTTTGGCTATCGGTGTGTAAGCAAATATATACACTCACTTAAACGATTATTAGGAACACATACTAATACTGTGTTTGACCCCCTTTTGCCTTCAGAACTGCCTTAATTCTACGTGGCATTGATTCAACAAGGTGCTGAAAGCATTCTTTAGAAATGTTGGCCCATATTGATAGGAGAGCATCTTGCAGTTGATGGAGATTTGTGGGATGCACATCCAGGGCACGAAGCTCCCGTTCCACCACATCCCAAAGATGCTCTATCGGGTTGAGATCTGGTGACTGTGGGGGCCATTTTAGTTCAGTGAACTCATTGTCATGTTCAAGAAACCAATTTGAAATGATTGGAGCTTTGTGACGGTGCATTATCCTGCTGGAAGTAGCCATCAGAGGATGGGTACATGGTGGTCATAAAGGGATGGACATGGTCAGAAACAATGCTCAGGTAGGCCGTGGCATTTAAACGATGCCCAATTGGCACTAAGGGGCCTAAAGTGTGCCAAGAAAACATCCCCCACACCATTACACCACCACCACCAGCCTGCACAGTGGTAACAAGGCATGATGGATCCATGTTCTCATTCTGTTTACGCCAAATTCTGACTCTACCATCTGAATGTCTCAACAGAAATCGAGACTCATCAGACCAGGTAACATTTTTCCAGTCTTCAACTGTCCAATTTTGGTGAGCTCGTGCAAATTGTCGCCTCTTTTTCCTATTTGTAGTGGATATGAGTGGTACCCGGTGGGGTCTTCTGCTGTTGTAGCCCATCCGCCTCAAGGTTGTGTGTGTGTTGTGGCTTCACAAATGCTTTGCTGCATACCTCGGTTGTAACGAGTGGTTATTTCAGTCAAAGTTGCTCTTCTATCAGCTTGAATCAGTCGGCCCATTCTCCTCTGACCTCTAGCATCAGCAAGACATTTTCGCCCACAGGACTGCCGCATACTGGATGTTTTTCCCTTTTCACACCATTCTTTGTAAACCCTAGAAATGGTTGTGCGTGAAAATCCCAGTAACTGAGCAGATTGTGAAATACTCAGACCGGCCCGTGTAGCACCAACAACCATGCCACGCTCAAAATTGCTTAAATCACCTTTCTTTCCCATTCTGACATTCAGTTTGGAGTTCAGGAGATTGTCTTGACCAGGACCACACCCCTAAATGCATTGAAGCAACTGCCATGTGATTGGTTGATTAGATAATTGCATTAATGAGAAATTGAACAGGTGTTCCTAATAATCCTTTAGGTGAGTGTAGTTCCAGTACATACCACATAGAGACGTCCTGCTGTAGTCGTCGTTGCTGCTTCTCCAGTTCAATTTCAGCCTCCAGATCAGATTCTGGATCATATATGTGTATGGCTGAATCTGATTGATAGATTCAATCAGATTCAGCCATAAATTCACCCCCCCCCCCCCCCA
Source organism: Gobio gobio (assembly GCF_949357685.1). NCBI lineage: Eukaryota > Metazoa > Chordata > Actinopteri > Cypriniformes > Gobionidae > Gobio > Gobio gobio. The sequence continues at coordinate 9,570,099 of NC_137103.1, forward strand.
CACACACACACACACACGTTTAAGGATGTCACAGCTTTCAGACGCTCTCAACTGCATGCACTCGTGACTCTTTAGCTCCGCCCACACGATACACCTCCATCTGCTCATTTTTATTCGGAAAGACTCGGTACAGCGTATCTTTCTTTTATAAATATAATAAAACTAAAGCCTTTTCGGAGATATGAAGGATGCAATACTACTCAATAAGTACTCAAGATTGACATGAGACTGGCAGAAACTGCGTGTGATACCCCCCCTTTAACATTTTAAGGCACAACGAACACATACATTTTTAAGTTGAAACAATTTTTTTTTTGTACAGTGTACAGCTATAATTCGGTATATGCTATGCTTAGTTAACGTCATGTATTTAATTGCGAATTTAACATTTTATTCATTACAGAAACTAGGGCCTTGGCAACTTAATCCAGCCTTCCATCACCTCTTTGTCACGCACTTTTCTCATCACAGAGGAGCAAGGGGAAATCCTCGGTCACAAACCCAAGGGTAACATGCGAAGAGCACCCATGTGTTCGACTGTAACTTTGAGGTGATTGGGGCTGGAGAAGTGCCAGGGCTTTATGGGATGCAGCACATGATTTATGTGTGATGTAAAGCTGCTCGGGGCTGGAGTGATTTGCTTGTTTTGATTGGCTGCAGCTGGGAATTCCAGCCAGCTGAAACGTATCGATACCAAAGATTTCGCTCCCGCTCTCATCCTGTTGCTCTACGGTTCACGTCTTCTGCACATGTCAGAAGTGTGTGAATTATTCTGTTCTCAATAAACAGCTGCATGTGATGAGTTCGCATTTCCCTGACGGTTTGCAAATGCAAAATAAAAGCCATGCAAGACGAAAACACAAAATGTTGATTACTATCACATACGCAAAATTCTAATGAGCTCCTCCGCGCTTGCTTTGTGTCTGGAGCTCTGCATTGATTTACCACTCTGGGATTTATGTAAGCAAGGAAACAAGAAGACCAAACCCATAATTTACAAGATAAAACCAACAGCCTTATTTGCATAAGCTACCCCTCCTGCCAAACACACACACACACATGCACAGGCACGCTGTATAATTTATGCAGATTGTATTGCTATGTATGAAGTAACACTCCTCTCTTTTTAATGGTATTATACACACATCCAAAATCATTAACACTGACACAAAACTGTACTGTAAACAATGTACACTACCCAACAAATTCAGCAGATTTCCGTGGACTGTTATTTGGGCTCTTTTCAGACATAGTCTGATCAAATAACGAGCAAAGAAGCAAAATATCATGCAAAAACAAGCACATTTTAGCACTTCATACAGAAATAATATACTTTAAAAGAATACACTTAAGTGTGAATATGTTTTCTGACACTTATAAAATCGAAAAGAGTGCTTTTTTGACCCTTAAGTAGGACTTAAGTGCTTCTATTATCTTTCAAATATGGTTAAAGTGTACTGCAGAATGTATTTTAATGTAATTTCAATTGAAACGTGTCATGTATATGTATTGTAATTACACATTTATAACTATGAAGTTGCAATTTAGTACATTTAAAACATTAATTTTAAATGTAACATTGAATAACACACTACAGTTAAAATTATGATCAAGTACTTTACATGTGCTTTAGTAAGTTAGTCGACACATCAGAGCAAGTGTGCATGACACAAGACAACATAATGATTTAAATAAAAATTACTTTAAAATACAACTTAAACCCCTGGTTTCACAGACGAGCCTTAAGCTATAGTCCCAGACTAAAATGCATGTTTGAGCTGTTTTAACTGAATCTTAAAATATATCAGTGCCATGCATTGTTATGTCTCAAAATGCACACCATGCTAAGGCAAATATTCTATAAAAGCTACTTAAATGAAATCCTGGCTTAATCTAAGCCCTGTCTGTGAAACCAGGCCTCTTTAAGTACACTTAAGTTACCTTTTACTTCATTAACATGTACAAGAACAGTGTTTAAAATGTATATTTTTAACATTTTAAGTACATTGCAATTGCACGTTCAATACAGTTACACACACTTCTATTTTCCCCCCCGGAGGATCAGAAGCAGAAAAAATGTTGCTTGATGTTACTTCCTGTTCATTCGTCAAGTTGAGCGCAATGCATTGTGGTTCGCAGCATTCCATGCAACGTCCTCTGTTTTATACCGCACATTTTGGCAATGCAGTAGATCATCTAGATATTCCATGCATACAGAAAATGTGCTTACTCCACACCGGGGCGAACAACTGAAACATTATCCTTCCGCAGACTCCGTGATGAGGGGCCCATACGGTCCTCTGTGCTGTAGCCGACTCATCAGGACTGTGGAAGAGGAGTCACACCCATAAAAAGTTAGTTTCAGGCCCTATGACTTTGCTGGACATGATAAACAAATAGTATGTTGTGTGCTACACTAGCTACATATACCAAAATAACCTGTTTATAATCGGATTGATGACTCAATCAGACTGAAAATCCTTCATGCAAACATCTGAGCTTGATGGGAAAGAAAATTTGATCGGTTTGAGAGAGGTGGTGTTTAGCCTTGTTTGTACTGTTGCCTGGCTCCGGCACTATGAGCCTCCGCTGACTGCGCGCGCTCTTCCCCGAATGTGTTTATACTTACACAATCTCACGCCAATTCATAACTATTTTATGTTTCGCTGAACTGGTGTGAATTCGTATGAATTTGTACGATCTCATCCATACGTTTCCGTACAATCTGTTTAAACCCCAGTGATGGGTACATTTAGGGGTGGGGTAAGGGGTGGTCATAGTTTAATGAAAATCATAGTTTGTGTACGAATCAAATCGTACAAATTCAAACGAAATCGCCACCTTGTAAAATACTTACGTTTTCCCGTGAGATTGGGTTGGTCACGTGCACTCAACGTCGCCCACACCACAATGACATTTTTTTTCAGCTTTGCACTCGTGCGGGAAGTATAAACCAGGATTTATGCAAGCTTGTTTTAGTTTAGTTGTGATGTTTTATCTCAAAATTCTATTTTCTTTCTGAGAATTGCGAGATGGAACTAAAAACAAATAAAGGTAGAATTACGACTGCAAGTTATAAAGTCAGATATAAACCTGCAATTCTGAGAAAGAAAGTCCCAATTCTGACTTTACCCTCACAATTGTGAGTTTATAGGCCCTATCATACACCCGGTGTAATGAGACGCCAGACACTGTAAAGACGCAGCAAGTGTTTTTTGCTAGTTTCAGCCGGACGCAGTTCTCATTTTCAAGTCCAGCTCCACGTTGTTTAAATAGTAAATGCACTGGCGCATCTGTTCGCTCATGGGCGTGCTGGTCTGAAAACCAGGTGTGTTCAGGAGCATTGTTGGTGTGTTGCTATTGTGAGGAACTGAAGACGACTGCACCATTGACCAACAAAAACCTGCTCTAAAGTCAATAGCGCAGTATTTTGTGTGTTATTTAAAGGGTGTGTTAGTAATATGAGCCTATAGGTGGGTGCACAATGTGCGTACACTCTAAAAATGGCACCAAAAATGGTTCTTGGCTCGTAATCATAGGGGAACCTTTTTTGGTGCTTCAATTTTGGTGCTTCAGTGGTTCTTCAGTGGTTCTTCAGAGGTTCTTCACTGGTTCTTTGATTAAGGTGCTATATAGCACCTCTGAAGAACCGCTGAAGAACCACTGAAGCACCAAAAACTGTGCTATATAGCACTAAAAAAGGTTCCCCTATGATTACGAGCCAAGAACCATTTTTTGATGCCATTTTTTTTAGAGTGCACAGCAGCACACTTTTTATGATTATGATATGATATTATGATTTTTAAATATTAAAAATTAAATGATTAAAATGTAAAAGATTATGACTGTGTACATAAATATAAAAATGCCTACATGTCATAATGGACCTATTTGCAGTAATGACGTGCAAGCAGGCGTGGCGTCATTGATCGAGCAGATCAGTTTCCTCGCTAGAGAAGCGTTCAGTTTTTCTGCATGCAAATCCCGCCATGTAACATGGTGCAAGCGCAACTGGCTTTTAAAGGGAATGGGAGATGAGGCTCTGATTGGTTTTTTGCACATTACGGCCAAAACACACCCACGCGCCAACCGTTTTTTTCCATCATTAAACTAGCAAAAGTGGATTCGAACACGCCCTATGTGCACCTGCGCCATGCGCTTTAGACCATATGCTCAGATCGTTAAAATAGACCCTATGACTTTTTGCAATGATCAGAATTATGAGATCCAGGGTTGGGGCTAAACTCTGCAGGACAGGACCAGAGTTACCCATCAGCTTAGTTGATAACCTGTGTTGGGCAGTAGCGTCGCTACAAGTAGTGACGCTACTAGTTTGACTAAATTTTTCAGCAGCGTGGAGGTAGCGTCACTGTTTTCTGAATCAAATAGCTTTTCAGTAGCAAAGCTCTTTTGTTGATCAAGTAGTGCGGTAGCGTCCACACAAGCTACATTTTCCCAAGCATTTCTAAGGATAAAGCTTAAATTGAAAATACAACTGCTAAAGTCGCGTAGCCTGGATGCCAGCCGAACTTAGCCCCCGCCCACAACATTTGAGCTCGGGGAGTTCGGACTGGAATTGATCGGTAGAGAAGTAATTGTGCCCGAACAGAAACTGTTCGGACCAATGAAATTGTCAGGGCGGTCTTTATACGATGATGGACAGATGATCAACAGTAACGTAATCATCCATGTCACTACAGAGCGCTTGGGTTGAATTTGATCTAATCCTAAACGGAGAACTTGTTCGTATATGCTTTCACCTTTACTATTTCTCTCAGAAATGATGATGGTGTTGGTATCCTTAAATTCTTTTTTTACAACACCGGCAAAGATTGTTTACACTCATCTTCTTCTTCTAACGTTACTTATTCCAGCGTGCGTGCAGACATGGTTGCCAAGTTTTTACAACAAAACCTGCCCAATTGCTACTTAAAACTAGCCAAAAACAAGCCCAATAGCTTTCCGGGGGGTTCTCCAGAAAAAATGCCATTTGGGGGGTAAAATATTGGGGTCGCTTCAACCCGCGGACTTGGCAACACAGTCCAATTGAGTTCTGTTGACATTTGACAACTAACGTTATGCGCCGCTCCGTTGCTCTGATTGGTTGTAGGTCTATCCAATTGAGGTCTTTCCTGGTTCGGTTGAAACACGTCCCATAATCACAGCCCAACGGAGCAGTATCAGACTCATATTCTGACTAGAATTGAGTATGGCGACGTCAGGCTAAAAGTCGCGGGTATACTTCACTTTCTCCGCAGAGTTCCGCTCTGTCTCGCAAGCTTTTGAAAGTATTCATTTGGCCGCGAGCGCGGAAAGACCGGTTTGGCACTTGCGCACGTAGTGGACTTTTGTTTTCAAGCTCTCAATTCACTCGCGCATGACATGAGCTGTTGTATACACATCGTCCGCACAGTCACAAAAGAGAAACATTGATCTTGATGCAAATTTTGAAAAGCCTCTATTGTGTCACGTGAATAAACACCTCTTGTTAAAATGATCGTGGTCCAGCCTGGCCACCTCTTGACATGAGATCGCAGAAACGTGTTTCCATTAAGAAAGAAAGAACGCACTAACTGACTGACTCACTCACTCACTCGCAATGTCATTAAATATAAATACATGTTGGTATACTGTTTGGGGCAGGTCTGAATTATTTTGCTACTGTACTTTGAGCTGAGTTGAGTTTTAAATTAACTTACAGTTTTTCCCTGTTTGTTGTCAATGTGCCCAAGTCTAAATTGAGCATAAACATGCAAACCACATGTGCATACGCATACTAATACACATACAGCTGAACATACACACACTCTCCACACCAGGTTTTGTTATTATGTGGATCACATTTTTTTTTAAAATTGGTTTGGGACAGTTGTTGATCAAACAATTGAACTGAAAAAGTATGCCTGCCTATCTGTTGAATTTTATTGATCACTGAGATAACATTGACCAGAATGAAGTTGGTCCAAAAATAAAAAAATAGCTTAGATGTAGTAAACTACTTTTGCTATGTTGCTGTAGCTTAGCTTGCTACATTTTCCAAGTAGTTGCCCAACACTGTTGATAACATTCACTCTCTAGTTTTGCTAATATTGCTACTGTAGTTTCTCACACCTAGACTTAGTTTGAGAAACATAAAAGTGTATCAAGAGGAGATGGAAGTGGAGAAGAACAGTGATACTATTTTGCGAAAGAGTTCTCAGATCATGCGAGCAGGTTTTTAAACAGCAGTGCTGAGCTTCAGGGCTTCGGTTTTGCCAGCCCAGGCCTTCATTAACCTAAACCTCTGAATCCTCATTATGAAGGAACAGAGCCGAGAGGCCGCGAGACGCTCGTTCGGAAAATGGTGCTTCTGTCGTCCTGCCATGGGGCACGACTAATGGCTAATCTTGATGCCATCTCTCCAAATGGGCTGGCAATGGCCGCATCAGAATTCAGCCCGAATGCAGTGCGATCCGGAAGATATGCACGGCCTGCAGTCCCGCTGGCATGGCGCTTTCTTCTCTCAGTATTGGCAGATGTACACTAAGTCATTTTATTTATAGATTTGAATAGATGGTTTGATCGTGTTGATTTAGGCGGTGAGGTCCTCGGGCAGCTCTTGGTTTGTTCTCATCACACACTGTTGTTTCGTTTAATCTGAGCGCTGCATGGGATCAATGGAGCGGAGAAATCTAGAGTGTATCAATAACAGGAAACAGAAGAGAAGAGAATAATGAAGCGTTTCAGGGGCCTGCGGGCGGCAGGCTTACTGAAAGAGAAACAGTCGTTAACACAAGGCCCACCACTGAGAGAGAGCGAGTGTGTATTAGGAGTGGGTGTTCGCAGTCATTCAGTTGTTCTACATGCATTTGTGCGTTGTTGTGTGTTTGAACTGTGCGCATAATAAATCTGTCAAACTGTACATGTTCATCGTGCGCTAAAATCTTTGTTTCTGGTTAACTTGTCGCATAAAAAGTTGTTTCTACTGGAGCTGTGATACCCCAAGACAAATTCAGATTTGTCATCATAGGAATAAATGACATTTTAAAATAGAAAACAGCTATTGCTTTTCAGATATTTTCTTTCATGTACTGTGTAATAGAGCTGTTTTTGAATCTAAAAGGTCTGCAAAGTTTTAAAGATCATAGTGCACGGCAAATAAGTTAATGTCTCCAAAAAGAAAGAATCGATTCTGAACTGAACGAATCAGAGCAGAGTAGACCGATCACAACAGACTGGACCAACTGACCAATCAGAGCAGAGTCGGCTCTCTGAAAGGAGGGGTTTAGAGAGACTTGAATCTTCGAATGAACCGTTTTCAGACTCTGAGGAATGAGGTGACCTGCAGTGAATATTATGAGGAAATTCAAGTGTTTTTTTTTTTATCTTGGATGCATGTAACCCTGCAGTAAGAGACTCAACACTCAAAACACAACGATGAACCTTTAAAATAGCATAATAGGGGCACTTTAAATTGCAATAATATTTCACAGTGTTCCTATTTTGACTGTATTTTTTTATCAAATAAATGTAGCCTTGGTGAGCAGAGATGACGTCTCTAAACATTAAAAAATCTGGTCAACCCCGGTCTTTTGAATGTAGTGTACTTTCATATTTGTCTCGTTTCCACAGTGGTCTTCTGCTGTTTCTAATGGTATTTTCCTTCTTCTTCTTCTTTGAGTATTTGTTACACTGGGGAAAAATGGTGGTAGAAACAATTTTCATAGAAAATAATCACTGCAAGTAACCAATAAAAATGTAAAAGTAGAAAGACTAAATGTTTGAATGTTTACAGTGTAAAAGCAAAGGCCCAACTGTGAGTGTTGGACCCACCAAGTGCACATGATGTCAAATTAAGTTTGCACATTGTGTTTTTGGACATTTCTGGAATTTGGAAATACTTTGCCTTAAGCATGAGCAACAGTAGTAGTGATGTTTGCCTTAGTGAGTGCCACGGATGGAATTGTTATAGGCTACTCAAACACACGCACAAACTCACACACAGTGTCTTGCCTTTGTCTGTGACACTGAGCCTAAAGGCCATCTATCAGAACTCACTCAGTGTGTGTGTGTGTGTGTGAATGTGACAGATTACAGTCACTCACATGAAAGGAAATTAGCTTGTCCTTATGAGGAGCAAATGAGGAAGACCAGGACACACACATCAAAGCTCACCACAGGATCAAATCAGCCAAATGGACTTCATCTGTACGGAGCTAACAGAGGCCCGTTCATGACTTTTAGGTTGTCCTGTTTCCGTTTAGTTGTCCTATGGGATAATAATCTTAAAAACGATATAGTTACAAGCTACACAGTGATAATTACAAGTTTCACCACCAGATATGTTTTATCTGTTAAACTGTCAAAAACGTTTATTCAAAGCAACTAATGAGGACGATCACAAGCATTTTACCAGCAACACAGTTTCCAGGGTAAATCAGAGAGAAGCGTGTCCAGAAGGAAAAGTGTCTTGGATGATGCTGTACGAAAAACATCCTTCAAATAATTAACAAATAAGAATAAACGATAAAATCATGTAAAGCATAATGATAAAAATAGAAAATAATTTGTAACACAAAAATTAGACACACACACACACTCTTGCACACATACTCACAAACACACGCACACTATTGAAATTGAGCATAGCACTTACACACACACACATACACACTCAAAAATACGCAAACACACACACACACACACACACACACACACACACACACACACACACACACACACACACACACACACACACACACACATACTCATGCATAGCACACACACACTTACGCTCATGCACACCCTCACACTCACACTCATGCAGACACTCACACACACTCACAGACACACACTCTCATCTACACAAACACTCACAAACACACTCACACACACATGTCCTCATATTTCATGTTCACGTCGTAATAGCAGTGTAATACCTGTGTCATTATACAAATATGTGTCCTCATAAATCACAAAAGCAAACACACACACACACACACACACACACACCACACACACACACACACTCACACTCGTGTACATGCATACACTCTCGCACACACTCACAAACACACCCCCCACACACACGCACACATTCGCACACACTCACAAACACACCCACACTATCAAACTACACTCACAAACACACACACACTCACAAACACACACACACACACACTATCGAAATTGAGCATTGCACTCACTCACTCACGCACACACGCACACATACACACTCACAAATACACACACACACACACACACACCATTATAGATATTCCGAGCATTTTTAATATTTTATGAGCATTTAATTACAGTAATTCCTTCAAATACTTGAATGTGATATTCTTATATTTTGATGGGTTCTGTGATGAACAGATTTAAATCCCACACATGCCATTAATATAAAAATCATACAACAGCCGCAGGCATTAAAAACATGTAGAGGATTGATATTTGCTGTTGGGATTTTTCTGAAGCCTCTCTTAGTGAGTATAAAGCAGCTCGTAGCGGTGCAGGCTATTTGTGCGCGCTCATAATTAGACTTGCATTTGCTGTTGATATTAAGTGTTAAATCTGCTTATAAGCGAATCTTACAGTAATTAAAACTCCAGATTCATGAATCATCAAGGTTGAAAACAGTCCTGAGAGCATTACCTGCATCTGCTTCCTCTCTTTACCATTAAACAATCTATACTGTAGTAAATGCCATTATATGCATCTCCAGCGATCACATACACAATTGGCTGAAATCTTCTGGGGAACTGACCAAAGGACACTACAAATGAGAGAGAGAGAGAGAGAGAGAGAGAGAGAGAGAGAGAGAGAGAGAGAGAGAGAGAGAGAGAGAGAGAGAGAGAGAGAGAGAGTGGTTCTTCTCAAACACATGACATCCATCAGCATGACATCCTTCTCCTCTATAGCGAGCTCAATGCCCATGTGTACAGATCACAGCAAAGAGCTGAGCCAACACATTTCTCAGGCTATATAGAACAAACACAGATGCGGATTCTCATGTTCACCATTGCACTGTGTATTCACGTCACTATATAAACCACTGAAGTACATGATCATCTATAACGTGACATCCATACACCATGTGATCTAACACAACCATATACACCCTCATCATCAACAACTCATGGCTCTCTCACAATAATAAACAATGAAAATGCCTGATTTTACTATTAAAGGGATAGTTCACCAAAATGACCCCATGATTTACTCTCCCTCAAGTCATCCCAGGTGTATATGACATTCTTCTTTCAGACGAACACAATCAGAGTTATATTAAACATGTCTTGGCTCTTCCAAGCTTTATAATGGCCCATAAAAGTGCATATATCCATCATATAACTGCTCCACTGTGTGAAAGAAGAATGTCACATACACCTAGGATGACTTGAGTCATGACTCTCTGAAGGTTGTGTTAACCACAGGCCTTATTTCAGGCATTTAACCAAGTGAATGTGAATGTTTCTGGGCTTTAAGACTCTTATGATATGGGGTGATACCAGGACTTAATGGTAAAACTGTGTAATTAATCTATCTCAAATAATAAAATACAACCTTTCATATATTTAAGTCAGTTATTGAAAGCAAAATTCATATTTGAAAGTAAGTCAAGCGACATTTGAGGTATGTCTGGATGGATATAGACAGATGCATTATCCCATGGGCAGTCACTTTAACAAATGGATGACAATAAAAGACCATAACAGTGAAATATTCTGCACATCAGTCTTACAGTAACATCCCTGTCTGGACAATATACTGACCTGCACAGTAGAGCCGGTACAGAGCACATATCAGACAGTGACTTAATAAAACACTCCATCAGAGAGAGAGAGAGTATGACAGCGCTTCATCTGGACCCAGCCCAGCTCAGGAAATGAAAGCTGATGTCTGTGTGTGTGTGTGTGTGTGTGTTCTTTACACTAACAGATGCAACATATATCAAGGTCCACAGGCCTTCCTCTCATTCGGTTGTTGGATGAAATGCAAGTGTTTAGAGAACCGTCTGACTTAACGGAAACACACACAGGCCTTTGACTGTACCTTACAGGACCGAATCGGCCCCTGTACCTGTTTCCCCTGTGTGTCACCTGTGTGATTTCATGTGTAACCCCTTCACCTCTCAAGAAACTGTACCCTCAAGTTTTTACAGTGTACTCTTTCATGGTGAGTTTCACAATATAAGTGAGATTTTTGTGTGCTAGTTTCTTTCTCTTCAACCCTGTTACACTGTGACATTTTGAAAACAATGGTTGGAATTTTCTGTAGTCAATAATTTGATCCTTATAAACTCATCTTTGATCACCAAAATTACATATTTAATTTTTTTTCCCTGTGAATTATTTTCCATAGCTTGAATGTAACTCTACACCCTTGCATAATTTAGTATTCGTGGATCATGAATATGCAAATTAGCCGCGCCTCCACTCACTCGCACCAGCTCTCAGATCCACTCTCTCAACTTTACTGTAATAAATGTTGCACAGAGGTATCGCTCTTTACAACGTCAGACACATAACGGTAATTAATATGATTGGCCTTTGCTTGAGTTCACAAACAGCTAATAATGTGTTGCTAATGTTACACAAACCATGTTCCCGTTCACCATCTCAGTCTGTCTTCAGTATCAGTCAGCATCCTTAGAAACACTTGAACAACTCAGAACATCAGTGGAGAAAGGCATATAGTTCATCATAACATCGTAATATACATCATATACATAATTCACCTGCTGTATTGCTGAATGTACTTAATTTTTCATATCAACAGAAAAATATAGCGGGATACCTGACTTCTCTTGAGACTCCGCCCACTGCTTCAGAGAATAGTTAATGATATGCTAAAACCCGCCCACACGTGACATGTTATAAGGTATTTTTTTTGTGACGTCAGAAACACCAGCGATTTCAAACCGTGTTTTTGAGACTGTCTGTGATTCACTGCATTTTTGGTGTTGACTTAAAGGGGTGATGAATTGAAAAATAAACTTTCCTTTGAGCCTTTGGTAGGCAAAAGTTCATGGTAATATAAGAATATCCTGTAAGTTTCAGAGCTGAAAACTTCCTTGTTAGTCAAAGAAAAGCTTTTATTGACACCAGGCCCAGCAAACGAGAGATCTCAGAATATGTCGACCACTGACGTCATAGAATGCAGAAGCACCGCCTCAAGCCCCGCCCACCGACTTGTGGCGCTAAATGATGCCGGTTAGTATCACTTCAATGAGAACACAATCTTGACCCAAAGCACAATAATAATGACTGTTATTGACTTTTATTAGCCATTTTTGCACTGACCCCCAACCCTGTAACGATTTGAGTGTAAAAGCATTAGCACAAAACATGTTAAAAATATAATGGGTAGTAATATTATTCTTTAATTATAATGAGCAACTATGTTGCATCTGTAGTGTGTGGTCACCATGTCCAAGAGAAGCTGTTTTTTCTACCCTGGATTGACCAATCATAACACTGTGATCCAGCCAGCCAATCAGAGTACATTGAGCTCTTTGGAAGGCGGGGCTTCATAGAGACTAGGAATTAATCAGGGGTGTGTTTCCCGAAAGCAAGTCAAAAGCCAAATATGGTCGCAAGTTCCATCGTTATCAGGATAGCTCAACGAGTCGGTGTTTCCCAAAACCAACAAACTTTCACAAACAGCATCACAAAGTTGTGTGGTTGGAGCTACAGCTCTATCGACCTGTGGTTAGAAGAATAGAGTTTGCATGACATGTGGACTCAATAAATCTTTATCTTTAAGCTGACATTCAGTACAATCTGTATCTTTTATTTTGAATATAAACAAATGTAATTTATGTCTTTTAGTTCGTCAAGAGATTTAAAGGTGCAGTGTGTAATATGTAGTACTAGATGCCGCAAAAATGTACACAGTGCACCTTTAAAGCGCCATTTTTGAAGTGTGCGCATGTGTGTACGTGCTCAAGTACGTAAGAACGAGCTTATGACTGAATCTGGAAATAAAGGAAAATAACTGAGAAAACTGAGAATTACTCCTCAGATGCCAATTTATAACAAAAAAAATCTGCCATTAATTTGATCCCACCTGCGTGGCATCATTAACCAACGTGGTTGAATGACAAAATTGAATGAATACGGTTTCGGGAGAAACAGTCGTGGGTAAGTGGTATTTCAAAAATGCTTTAGAAAAGTGTCTCAGGCCGAGTACCAAAATAAATTATAGCCAATCAGCAGTAAGGGGCGTGTCTACTAATGACGGGGAGAAGAGAGCGCTCAGAGCACGTCATTATTCAAAAGACACGACGACAGAAAGAGAGAGATGGCAGATAAAAAACACATGTGGAAGCACAAAAGAAGGCTTACGATCAGCTTTCCAGCGCTGGAGAGAACTCAAGGAGCGAGCGTTGCTTTATTTCTTCTCCATTGGCGAGTAACATTGGCTTTGTTTAGTTTCACAGAACTTATATATGCTGGCTTTTGCTTGAATATGCTCATGGGTCATGTTTGCTTGCTTGTCCATTTGCGATCGTATTGTCGTTCACTTCAGCGATGATAAAGATCCATTAATTCCACACGTATGCCCTAAACCTCTCACTCTCTGTTTCAAGCCTCAGCTCCCAGAGTGTGTCTGAAGAGTAAGATAATAAACTCCTGATATATGTTTGCTTTCACTTATTGATGTCATCATACCCTTGGCCGGCTGGTACAGCAGATTCCGCCACAGTCGTTGCCTGGGTTACGTACATGTGGGGCGGAGCTATCAAAATAGGGGCGTGTTTGTTGTGGTGATTTAAAATCAACATCAGTTACCAGAAAGCACTTACCCCACCTTTAAGCAGCGAGTAACGTCGTTGTACGGGAAATGCAGCACAGAGAATTACTGACAGACTATGTCAACAATGAGACAAATAAGGTGTTTTTGAACATTCATGCATGAAAACCTATTCTAGTAGAGACAAAAAACAAAATCAAGACTTTGTAAAAGGGCATAGGTCCTCTTTAATTTTGAATGAACTGATAAAACACACTGAACTGTCCAGAAACACATGGCACCTTTTCCAGAGAATGTCCTTCATACCTGTGTATCTGATTCCTGTACTCAAAGCTGCAAGTCTTGTATGTGGTATTCAAACGCTGACACAGTCTTGGCAGGAATGCGTGCATAGGATCACACCTTGACAAAGGCTTTTTGCTGTAACATCTGTGGCTAAAGTATTTGCAAGTGAGTGTGCGGTCATATCTCCTTCATACAGATTTATTTTCTATGACCTGTACCTCGGATGGTGTGCGTTTGCTCAAGTGTTTTATTAAGGAATGCATGCATACACGCATGTTTAGTGTAAGGGTTGAGTTTTGAGTTTCAGTAGTTATTTATTTATGTTCTGTTCCTTCTCTACCTGTACGTATCACACACACACACATCTACAGCACAGGTTTGACCCTCTCTCTCTGCAGCCCACTGTGAGCCAGATGACGTCCATCAGCGTCTCTATAATTATCTTACTCTGACACAGAGTAGGTGGAATTAGATTCCTGTATTAATTATAATCTAGCACCATAAACGCCCTGCTGGGCAGAAGACACAGCTCTCACTCAGGTTGCCAGATTGAGACCCCCTGGCAAGAGAGAAAATACAATTGTGGGTCCACTAACTCGCCCCCTCTCCCGCAGAGCGCTGGAGGAGCGGACCAACTCACACACACGCACGCACACACGCGAGACGGGATCCGCTTATAACAGCTGGTCTTGGATCAGCTTCCTGCCCTCCAGCTGGGGCAGTAACACTTATAAGACATAAAGTAAAACTGGAAATGGATAAACAAGGCCCGCAGTCGCACTGTACTAACTTGTGTTGCATATTCCAAGTCTTCATATGATAGCTTTGCGTGAGCAACGGACCAAAAGGCACTGAAAATCTTCCCTTCCGTCATTTGGTGCATTAATAATACACATGAGAAAGTCCATTTTGATATAAGCCCAGTGCAGCGAGTGCAATTCACAGCATTTATGGACGAGGGAGAGAAGATGAAGAAAGCAGGAACTTAGTCCCTACTGTTAGATGTTGTAACTACACTGTTCTGGTGGCAAAATCAAAAACTATTCTAAAGTAGCCATGTATTCTGATGAAATCAAATGGGATGAATGGCGCTCTGCGTGTTTCAGAGCAAAGCGTGGAACTGTGTTCAATTGCATGTCTTTTTTCTTTTGCATTAAATGCAAACTTCATCTCTTCAAGTGCTGTGATTTTGGGTTGCTTTGTGTGCTTTTTAAAATGTAACACTTGCCAACCATCTTCCCACGGCAAAGAAAATGGTTCATCAATCTGTTGTCAACAAAACAGATGCTTTACCGTCTCCCTGCTTTTTCCCACCTAAATAAAATGTCTATGTGTTTTAACGTTTGAAAGCAAAGATATTAAGATTAAGCGTAATTTTACAGTTGTAAAATAAAATGATTATTACTTATTAAATACTTTATTTTTATTTTACAGTACAACAGTTTTATTACTGTAGCATTTTTAACTACATATGAAAAAAACAATATACAACAAAATAATAGATTTTGGGGTTGAATTGTACAGCTCTACACACAAGCATAGCCTTACACCGTGTCCTAAGTACACGTGATGCGACGCCGCGACACGCGATAAAAGGCGTCTTTTCCATGAGTTTTTGTCCTAACCAGTCATGACGGCGACACGGGATTAATCTATTTTAGAAACGGTTTCTATTTCTGCGACGTCGCGGCTGGAACAACAACACAAAACATGGCAATGATAATCTCAGGTAATCTTTATGTGCTTTATATAATGTTTTAAAAGCGTGTAATGTGACTTTGAATATCATTTAGTGCTCCCAGCTTTGTAACGTAGTCGTGCTAAAAGCAACAAATGATAATTCACCTCAGATCTTGAAATATTAAACAAATGGAAACAAGAACGTTTAAACTGTGAACAAACAAGTATATTCTATGACAAAGATTTTTTTAGTGACTGGTGTAATATTTGTGAATTTAATTATGTACTTATCCATTTCCTTGTGAGAGCCGTCAAGATTAATCTCTGGTGCCGTGCACTTGCCGCTAGAGCCCGCCCACACGCTGTTCTGATTGGCTGTGGTTTTTGATTGATTTGTCACATCTCGTAGTCGCGTCGCGTCTGGTGTGGACAGACAAGTTGCTTGTCGCTGGAATCTTATCGCGTTTCGTGTAGTTAGGACACGGTGTTACGAAAAAGGAGTATGCCTTAAGTTAATTTGATGATACTTATGTAACCAGGTGGTATTAGAATATAAAGCCCCTAAACTAAAAGTGTACCTCCCCTTTAAGAAAGTGGTCGCTGAGGATGATGCGCT
Organism: Gobio gobio; assembly: GCF_949357685.1. Lineage (NCBI taxonomy): Eukaryota > Metazoa > Chordata > Actinopteri > Cypriniformes > Gobionidae > Gobio > Gobio gobio. The sequence continues at coordinate 9,586,420 of NC_137103.1, forward strand.
AAGAGTGCGTTAGAGAAAAATGGCTTAAGCAGTGCATTAGAGATGGATCCGATGTTGTATCACCTTGCTTAAATCCATTATCTACGGATCGGGATGATCGGAGAGTTTATGTGATTGCATGTGACGAGTGTTAAGAGCTCTCGGCAAAAAAGAATTTGGGTGCCACAACGGTGTTTGTGTGATTTTCTAAAGTGCATTGTTTCACCCTGAAAGTGTGCCCTAACATTAGTAATAACAAAAAAATTGAGAAATTGACACTTTATAAGAATTCCGTATTTTATTTTCTGTGAAGATATTCTTGGGACATTTTAGTTTGAGGCTATACACAGTTAGAGGGACCCCGTGTGGTGAATTTGAGTATTGCTATCTTTGATTTCATTATTACAGCATTACATGATTGAGTAATACTGGATTATCACCTGTTTTGTGTTAAACTATTCATTTAATAATGCATTAAGATCACAACAAAGAAAACCTAAACTGATTGAGTTTAATACATCACCCAAATATAAAATGTGATTCAGTGTCAATTGATTTATTTTGTTAACTGGCAACAAAACTTAAGTTCAAGTAGGCTATATTTTTAAGTATACTTTATGTAGTAATTATACTAACATCAATGTACTAGTAGTAAACTTGTAAGTGTACTATTTAAATACTGCTTGACTAAATTGGTCCACTTTAAGTATAAGTAACAGTTGTAAACTTTGAGAGCAGAACTAGTTCACAACTGCATTTCTCATTTGTACTGCATCTGTACTGCAAGTGAACTTGTAAGTATCCATTTTAATACTTATAGTATTTTTTTTTAGTTTATGAAGTGAACATAACCTCATACTTATAGTTTACTATGTATATATTATTTTTGTATTTTAAGTATACTACTATGTTTCTATTTATGCATACATTTTTTATACTTGAAATATACCTTTAACTGTACTTTAACTCTTTCCATTTAAAAAACGTAATTCTAGCGTCTTGTTTTTATTTAATCAACACTTGAGTATGGGTAAGTTTCATTTAAAAAAAGCAACATTTTGAACAAAAAGCAGAGAAAATTGCATTTTTTCAAAGACTACGTACGGATGGGATTCACAACGCTGATCAAAACACAGATGGAGCAGATCGAGTCTATCAATACCCCCAAAGCTTCACAGTCGTTTCCTCTTCATGGGTTCAACATTTCATTTGGTAACAAGGAAGTTTTGATTTATATGCTGTTTAATGTTTGATTATTGCGTTGCTTTACATTTGCATAAGCAATCTTCCTTCACGCACATGTTTCAGCTTCTTCTTCACCTGTGTTTTGATCCAGAGCTTTCGTACTAGAAGATGTGTAATAGCGCTCCTTACCGTATAACAGTGGAAACATGGATAGCCAGAAAATTCAGTAGATTTGAAGTAAATTCCTGTGTACACTACCAGTGGACTTTAGCCTATACAAAAATCCAGATACTCTGAATTAGCAGCATACCTGTTTTCTTTAATATTTTAAATTTCAAACAATGTAAGTTTCGACTGTATGTAAAACTGTGAAAAAAGGCTGCTCAATCAAGAGAGTAAACACAACTACAAGCCATGTATAGTTTACTAAGAAAATCTAATTATACTCTTAAAGGATTAGTTCACTTTTAGATCAACTTTTGCTGATAATTTACTCACCCCCATGTCATCCAAGATGTCCATGTCTTTCTTTCTGCAGTCAAAAAGAAATTAAGGTTTTTGATGAAAACATTCCAGGATTTTTCTCCATATAATGGACTTCCATGGGCTCCAAACGGTTCAAGGTCCAAATTACAGTTTCAGTGCAGCTTCAAAGGGCTTTAAACGATACCAGACGATGAATAAGAGTCTTATCTAGCGAAACCATCAGATTCTGCAAGAAACCGAGCAGTATTTATGCTATTATTTTACCTCTTATCAGACGAACGTGATCATCTCTGAGCTCAGCCATAACTTCCGCTAAGTGAGGTCAAAATACGAGCCTGGTCATAGATATATCGATCGTAGATGCCTCATTCTACTGATCCGTGCAAGTGCTACTGAGGCATCTACGTATACATCTATGACCAAGCTCATATTTGACCTCACTTAGCGTAAGTTATGGCGGAGCTCAGAGATGATCACGTTCGTCTGATAGGAGGTAAAATAATGTAAATAATAAAATATCGTGATGTAAGAATATCCTGTAAGTTTTAGTGCTGAAAACTTCCTTGTTAGTCAAAGAAAAGCTTTTATAGACACCAGGCCCAGAAAACGAGAGATCTCTGAATATGTCGACCACTGACGTCATAGAATGCAGAAGCACCGCTTCAAGCCCCGCCCACCGTCTCGTGGAGCTAAACGGGTCGCGCTACAGAGCAATAAACATGCTGGATCCAGCTCACGTGTGTAAGACATTGCGCGTTTGTTCGCTCCATTTCACCGCCGAATCGATTGTAAACAAGATACAGGTCGAGACTGGATTTGCAGACATATTGAGATTAAAACACAATGCTGTGCTTCTATATTGGATCCGACAGGAACGGTGCAACACACCAATGTGAGTAAAACATGTGTTAGTATTGCATTGTTACAGATGGTTTGATATCTATTGATTACATACCTTAGCACGCTGTCACAGGCTGGAGAAGGTGTTATTGGTTCATTCGTGATCAGACTCAGACTTTTAACACCAGTGCTCGCAAAGGCCAACGTCCCGGGGCTATGTGTTTTTCAGACGGGCTACCAAAACGTATGACCGGCCTGCCGACGGGCTTTCTTAAGTAGTGAAATAGCATTCCTTTCTTGTGCGCGCGCGTGTGTGTGTTTACGGGTGGCGGTTATTCACCGATCGGGTGGGCCAAGTAATACAAAAATAACATTCCAATCAATCGCCGGTGGATGAGAGATGAATCATTGTGTTTGTTTGATAAAGACATTTTGTGAGTCCTGTGAGCGTTTCTCCAGACGCTTTCAAAACAATCCCCACATGTACTGAGGGGAGTTGAAGCTCATTAAATATGCAAATCTTATCCAATCCTAGCCGTGGCCGTTTACTTCCAAGTCTTCAGTGCGGCACGCCCATCAAAACCAAGCGTTTTTCAGAGAGCCTCAAAACCATGGAAGAAAATAGCCTATTATTATTCATTATGATGTTTTTTAATGTAAAAACCATGGAAGAAAATAGCCTATTATTATTCATTATGAAGTTTTTTAATGTAAAAACCATGCAAACGTCATTAGTTGACCCCAGACAACAGTATACAAAAATAAAAAAAGCCAGCTCATGACACCTTTAAAAGAAGTATACTAATAGAACACTTGAATAAGCTTGTTTTTCATAAGGGTAGCCTGAAGTGCTTTAAAAAAAAATCCTTTATTTCCCTATAAAGTTTTTTAAAGAGTTATTTCCCTAAATCGTTCAGCCCTACGGCAATTCGTACATATTTTACGAGGTGGCTAATTTGTACGAATTTGTACAACCTCACTCGTACAAATTCATACGATTTTTGCTAAATCGTATGTATTTGACGAGTTGCCAAATTGGTTTGAATTCGTACGAATGACCTACCTCAAACCCCGCCCCTAAACCTACCCGTCACTGGGGTTTAGCATTGGAGAAAACATAACTATTTTGCAAGGTGGTGATTTCCTATGAATTTGTACGATATGATTCATCCAGAAATGCATGATTTTTTAGAAAAGTAGCTTAAGCATGCAGGTCCCCTAAACCTAACCGTCAGTGTGGCGAATGCAGATCATACGAAAACTTAAGTATGATTCATAGGAATTAGCCACCAATTCATCAAAAAGTAAAATAGTTGCAAATTGCCATGAGAGTGCCTGTTTTTAACGAAATACTGCAAAATGTTCACGTTTCAGGACTGGTCAGAATGTTTTATGCCCAGTACATTTCCTCAAGTCACTGACCATTAGCAGGTGTGATAAAAAGATTAGACAAGAGAGCGCAGCTCATGTTTGCATGATAAAAGCATGCTCCATTATTATTTCTGCCTATATTGATGCATCAGAGCTGTTCTTCTCTCTCATTAATTGTTCAGGGTGCTTTATGCATGCTAAGAAAATCCCAATATCTCTCATCTCATCATCAGTTGTTTCATTCTCTCTCTCTCTCTCTCTCTCTCTCTCTCTCTCTCTCTCTCTCTCTCTCTCTCTCTCTCAGGTTCTCTTCCTCTTGTCTCTCTCCAACACGTATCCCTCGTCTCCAGTGGCCTGTTATATTGTTGAGTAAAACACTTTTAAACTGGATGCATTGTTCCTGCAGTTTAGCTTAATATGTTTCCTCTGTCCGTGGTGGATTGTTTGGAGTGTGCAGCCCCAGAGGAGTCCACACAATCCTGCTCTTTCAGCTCCTCCATATGCTGCAGTGCTGTGGACCAAAATACTCAGAAGATGCCATCAATAAATGGCGCAGACTCATTCACAACAACCTTATTGCATGAGAGTTTGATACACTTTCTGCCTAGGAGTGTTTTCCTGTAACCTTTGGAACCATTTCCATTCCAGACAATCCGTCGTAATAACGTAAAGCTGCTATTTTGGAAGCTTTTTACGTAAACTCCACCGAATGTGATTTTAATGGGTCGTTTTCCAGAACCGCAGAGTTGTGTTCATCTCATTCACAGACGTCATGCCATCATCTGGAAGGTTTTCTGCTAACCGCTGCTCCATTTCAAACCCATTTACACTTGATGGTCCATGTGGAGACAGCATCAGATGGAGTCGGTGTCTGTCATTTATGGATTTGTTGTGTAATGATGATATGGAAAAACACTCTAGTCCTGTTTATAGGGAGGGGCTTGTCTGAGACTACCAGTGAAAAAGCTTATTGTTTTCTAATTTAACAAAATTTTTCATTTTACAAAATGTATTAAAGGGGTCATGAACTGGCTTTTTTTATATACTGTTGTCTGAGGTGAACTTATGACGTTTGCGTGGTTTTTACATTCAAAATCATCATAATGAATAATATTTTCTGCCCTGGTTTTGAGCCTCTCTCATGGAACGCTCGATTTTTATGGGCGTGCCGCTATGATTGGATAAGCTTTGCATATTATAATGAGCTTCAGCTCCCCCGTGAGTACACGTGAGAATTGTTTTGAAAACGTGTGGGAAAACGGCAACCGGAATGATTCGCCCGCAGGTCTAGCAAAATATCTTTATCAAACAAACACAATGATTTGTATCTCATCCACCCGCAATTAATATGAATGTTATTTTTATTATTTGGCCCGCCCGATCGGTGGATATAACCGCGAACCATGCATCACACACACAAACACACAAGCCTCACTGCAGAGTCACACAAGTCAAAGCATGATCAAAACTTCCGCAATTGCATTTTTCCTTCAAATATCAAGTCAAGAGAGTGAACAACGCTCATCAAGAAAGGAATGTTATTTCACTATTTAAGATAGCCTGTCGGCAGGCCGGTGATACGTTCTGGTAGCCCCTAACACATAGCCCCGGGACATTGGGCTTTGCGAGTCCTATGTCCGAGTCTGATCACGAATCACACAATGAACCAACAACACCACAAATAAAGGATTCTCCAGCCTGTGACATAGTGCTAATGTTCAGTTAGATTAGATTCAGTTAATGTTCGTACACATAATCAATAGATATCAAACGATCTGTAACAATGCAATACTGTCACATATAAAACAATTTTTTACTCACATTAGTGTGTCGCTTCATTTATTCATGTAATCTCATCCTGTCTGCAAATCCAGTCTCTTGTTTACAAACGAATCCGCGGTGAAATTAAGGAACAAACGTGCAATGTCTTCCCCACGTGAGCTGGATATTCATTAAAAATAAAGTTCATCCATGCATTCATAATATTGGAATCCGACTGAAGCTTATACGGCATGTTTATTGCTTGGAAGTTCGATCCGGTTTAGCTCCACGTAGGATCAATTGATCCTGAACAGAGACTGGCAGTATGTCTAAGGTATGGATCCACACACACACACACACACACACACACACACACACACACACACACACACACACACACACACACACACACACACACACACACACACACACACACACACACACACGGTTTACAGGGACTTGGTGTGCTATAATTATAGCTCTGATATTATAATATTTGTAGTATTTTTGATACAATAATATTTGTATAATTGTAGGTATCGGAGCACTGGCGATTCATTAACCACCATTGCCAGTAGTTTTAGGTTAGGCATCAGCACTGTAGATGGAAAATCGAATGCGAAAAACACAGAAAATCTAACCTGTTCCGAATTTTTTTTTTGACGGACAAAAGTTTCGGAGGCAGTCTGCAAGCGTAATTGACATAACGTGAGGTCGAATAAATTTTTTGACGTGCGAAAATTTTGCATGCGAATTTCGGTCTCAGTGTGCAAAGGCCTTAACGGTTCTCTGTAAAAATTTTAACCATACCGTTCTCCACCCACGGTTCGGCACGCACATACACCGCGGTTCTTCTCAAATCTGACGACGCATTCGCATTTCTAATATGGTTTGTTGAAAATAAATAAAACAGACGGACAGACGGGGGTGCTCTTCTTACCCCAACTTACCCTAATGATTAACAAAACTGTGGTGTACCAGTATCAAAATCCATTTATTGTAACGTTAAAAATCACAGTTACTTCTGACTGAAAAAAGAAAACGATGAAAAAAAATAATGTCAGAAAAATAAGTTAGTATGCAGAATCAGTGGCGCAAAAAGTGGGTATGCGCTATATGCGGCGCATATGGGCGCAGCACCTTGGGGGCGCCAAATCGATGGTATGAATTTTTTTGTTTGTTTGTTTGTTTGTTTGTATTTTCTATATGTAGCTGCTGTTGTGCGTTTCTAAATAGTTTCTGTATTTTCTCAATATTATATAACATTTTAGAGGACTAACAGGCTAGAGTAGGCGCCCTCATAAGATTCCATAATAGAATTTTGGATAATAATGGAATATCGCGAATGGGCGCGCCTGGCGCCGGTGGCTAGCCAAAGTGTTCATATACGCTTGGGCGGGCGTCTGATTGCTCATTGACACGTCAAAAACGCGTCCTTGATGCGTGATTTACCACAAAAATGTGCGTTCTTAACGTGCGCTTTGGGGTCAAGGAAAACGCCGATGGGTTTTTATATTAAAAAGCATGACACATGATTTGCTATTTTTGCGTGACCCCAGAGCGCACGTTAAGAACGCGCGCTTATATGGTGAATCATGCGTCGAGGACGCGCACTATGAGTCGGACAAAACGCACGTTATTAACGTGTAGCCTAGGCTAAACAGGTAAACCAAACAGACTGCGCAAACTTGTGTTTGAAGTATCCAAACAGACTAAAGAACGTGCTCTTTCCTTGGTGTTCTCAAAATTGCATGCTTACTTTTTAGGGCACACCTGTTATAAAGTAAAGTTACATATTGTTGACCATCTTTTTAAGTCATTACAATATTTACCACGATACACTATGGCTGTTATAAGAATTAAATGAAATCAGTATCAACAAAATCCATCTTACCATTTATCAAAATCCACTTGCAATTGCCTAAATAATGTAATGAGACTTTTAGATTTATGTTCTAAATATAATATTTAAATGATAGAAATATGAAATAATTCAAGGCCTATGAAACCATAAACTGCCAGTATAGTTGGCGGCGTGAGTGGATTCTAAAATCATTCAACTAATTCGTTCTAACCTGTTCAAAAACGGTGAATTATTCGAGAACGAAACCTATACTTTGTTTGAGTCTATTTTTGTTGGAAAAATAGAGCAAAACTGTAAAAAATGACAACTTGTTGTTTATTGAACTGTTGTATAAAATTAATATCGCATTTTGCAATCGTGCTGATATAGGCTACTCTGGAAAATAGCACTCTTGCTCAACTCATAATTTCCTCTTTAATTACTTCCTAACAAATTTTTATGTTTGTTATTAGCCTATTTTTATGAAAATACAACAATAAAATAGTACAGTAAAAAAACTTGCGTCTATTAAACTTTTGTTAAAAAATTAATAAGACGGATGACATAAAATAGCTATACCCGAATTATAACAAATAAATAAAAGATATTTGGAAATTCCCCTTTAAAACGGGGATCCCTCAGTTTGTGGTTTGTGTTTTTTTGTTATTAACAAAAGTGATCTTGCGCTTGTGCGTCCGCTATCGTCCTGTCAATCATCTCGCTCGCGGCTATGATTACAGTTACAGTAAAATTTTAATTCACCATCATTGGTTCCCATCCTCAGCCGATCTGCATGACAGTTTTTGCAATGACCATCAATACTAGATAAATGGGCAAGTGAAAGGCACGCCATGTTACAATTTAGTAGGAACTAAATAGCGCACTTGAATGTTTGGTAGCAACATTGTTAGTATTGGGCATCGAGAACCGGTCCCTATACTTGGAATCGTTATAAAAATTCTGATTCTTTTCTTTCTTTTCGTTTCTTTATAAATGGGGGGCGCCAAAATTGTTGCTGCATACCCCTCTGGCACTGGGTAGTTGCGCCCCTGTACAGAATAGTAGTATAATTGATGCTTAGTACACACTTGTGAACATAGCCACACCAATTAGGTCTCAAACACATGGAGAAAGCTTTCAGTCAGCATTTGCGTTCACCTCCAAGGCACTTGCTTGGCTGGCAGAAACCCGTGTACGTGATTTGACATCTGCCATCTTGGCTCATGGGTCCTTGGTTCTGCTGCCATGTTGTTTTGAGCCAATAACCTGAGCTGTAAGTGTCATGTGACTAATCACTCTGGAGCCACAGGAAATGACGTCATAAGGGCGATTAGCTGACACAACCCTTCAGTCTAGGGAGCAGACAGGGAAACATTTAAATCAATTTCATGTTCAAAATCAGATCACATCCATGCACAAAATCCACTTTGATTTGATTAAAACGTAGTTTTGTTGTGTTTCTTCCTCTCACACCAT
>NC_137103.1:9597860-9612860 GCF_949357685.1 Gobio gobio
CATATTTGCTCTAGTTGAATTTGATGAGTAATGATTGCGTGAATATTGACATCTAATGTCTTTTCATCACAGACATCGATTGGTCTCTTGGCAAACATAACACATTATTCCCCTTCCACCAGAGGGCACAATTCTGCTAATTACACTGAAACACTGTATGTCAGCTGAGCTACATCTCATAGGAACCAATATAAATGTGTTCATTCCCCATGAACACATAAACACTAGTGTAGGCTATCCGTCTGTCACAATCATGAGTTGAAAGAAACACAATGAATGGGAAGAGCAGGGAGGGGGAAAGCCAGCGGTTATTCGTTCACGCTAAGACATTTACATTAGCTCATTGATCAACGATAGAAACCAGTGAGTTACATTATATTCTGTAACGATCTCGAGATTTTTATGATAATGCTTTGGCAAATATTGACCAAAGTAAACTTGACTCACTGATGGATTTTAACCATGGCGCTGTATATTTATACTTGTGTAACACAAGTATATTCTCCCATTGCAATATTATACATCATACACATTCTACATTATATATAATGTAGTACTGACACAAAAACTCTGTAAACTTGGGTGAACTATTCACAATACATATTGTTGCATTTTTGTATTGCGATATATGGTGACATGGTATTTAAATGATGCTGTAAGATACATCAGCAACTCCCATGGTATTTTTTACATTATATATACTTATAAAAATACCATAGTTATTGTTTGTAAGCGCCAAAGCTTGCCCCGGCACACATCAGTAATTGCAGAGTGAATGACCGTCGGTGACCACTAGATGGTGCTGTGTGAAGAGTTTTAGTGATGATGATGATGATGATGGTGGTGGGGGAGGTGTGTGTGTGTGTGTGTGTGTGTGTGTGTTCGTTCAAACCTGCAGTGTTCACACATTCTGCCCTTATATATTAGAGCTTGGGAATCTCCTACAGCTTTATGTTTCCTCGTTACCCAAGTCTGCTTTAACTACTGCCACAAGGACTCTTGTGATTTCTCTGTGCAATGCAAGACTCCTCATGGCCAAACAAAGATAATGGCTTGCCCGCTCATAATGTATGCGCGCGTGTGTGTGTGTGTGTGTGTGCTATATCTGCAGTAAAATGACAGGATGTGTACTGCTGTAGGGCTCTCCGAAGGGATGGGGCAGGAATGAGACAGAACAATGCGGGGGGCAGTGAAACCCATCAGCTAGAATAGAATGAGACCTCCACCCTTCTTTCATCCCTCCCTCCCTCCCTCCCTCTCTCTCTCTCTCTCTCTCTCTCTGCACCTCTTCCTTCCTCTCCTGCTCCGTATTTCACACCCCTCCGTCCCAAACAATCAAACGGCTGGCTAGGGCCTCTGCTCTGGGACCGCATGAGGAAATCCATAACAATGTCATAAGTACAGATGCCAAAAAAGAGAGAATTTATCCTGTTTTATGTGAATGCACTTGACTGCAACGCTCGCATTTATTACGGCGACTCTGGCCCCGCGATGGCAGAAAGACGGATGGCTGTTTGACTGCTCAACATGTTTGCTTTGGAAATAAATCCACCCTGTAGAGTATCTGATCAGTGTGATATAATCGAGGTCTGTTGGCTGGTGACAGCAGGTAATGTTTACGGCGCAGGAACTCGCTGGCTCTGTTATTAATGAAGGAGCTCTGTCCCTGCGGTGGGTCTAATTCACCAGTGTGTAATCTGCAACGATTATTAGCCTAACCTTTTGCGCACCGTGAAGATATGCATCCGAATAAAGGCGTCTTGGCGCAGACACACAGAATGGCGGTCGTGTTGGCGGGGGTGTTGCGTGCGTATCTTTGTGGGGGTTTTAGGGTTGTTCTGAATGCTGGTGAACTACACCTCTGCAGAAAGCATTGTCCCGTCTAGACGGATTTCTGCCTCATTCTCCGCTGGTCTTTTACAGCCCTGCTTTTACAGCCCGACATAAACAGAGCCACAGGCAGCCAGTTCCACAACTCTGAGGGGTTGTGTGTGTATCTGTTTGTGAGGGCTTATTGTATATTTGCTGTATATCTCTTTGTTTTCTTGTAGCTCAGCTGCTAGAGCCTGGTGCTGGCAACTCCAAGGTCATGGGTTTGATTCCCGGCTGGGAACATAGAAGACTTGTTGAGAAACAGTGCTTATTTATCAAACAATTACAGCTTTCGTCTGAGCTTCAGAGACTCACACACTCTGATAATTGCATGCCCCCGACCGTTTATGGCCAGTTCTCCTTCTGACATACAGTTTCAGGGCAGGATGAAGTGATCTGAGCTGCTTCTTGTCTATTTGAGGGTATGATTTAGTGACACGAGGTCATTAGGAAACCCCAGCGCGGACTCGGATTGTTTCGTTTGGCTGTCGTTTGCGGCTTGGGAGTTTTCACTGAGAGATTTGGCCTCTCTGGACAGGCACTTCCTGCTCTGGGACCTTCTTCAGTTTACTACTTCCTTCTTGTGCAGACAGGCGGACCAATGGGGTGTCAGATCTCCGTCAGATCTCTGTATATATTTGTCAGGCTGTTGAATAAGGGTGCTGATGTCTCAGGCTGGGCCGCACACAGTCAGACTCGAGCGGCTCGGTCTTAAGGCCCGTTCATGCCAAGAACGATAACTATATTAGCATCCACCAGCGGACGATATCGCTCTGTTTATTCTAATGGTGTGCGGACACCAAAAGCGATTTGCGTTACTCGTTCTAGTTTACTCGCGGGATTACTTGTTTCTCGTGAGGAGTGTCTTTAACCCTCTGGTGCTCTTTTCTGACCGGAAAATATTCTGTTTTGAAATGTTAAAAATCACAGCTTCATTGGAATGATATGAAACTTGGTGGCTTTTCTAGCATTAGGTATGTAAACACACAAAAAATTGGGGTCATGATTCGAGCATGCTAATTGGTCGTAAAAAAAAAAGGCCATAGGAAATTAATGGGAAATCGGCAAAAACACAAAAAATCACTGAATATTTGTGTGTACAATCTACAAATCGGCCACGATGCTGAGTACACAGCAGTAAAGGGGTGACACTCTAAAACATCAAGAGTGTGATATTGATACATCCACTCACACACGCACACTTATACACACACACACACACACCTATGAAAAACTGAGCCTATGAACCACATTTTGAATTTTTGAAAATTTTTGTTTTGAAATGTTAAAAATCACAGCTTCATCAGAATGATATGAAACATGGTGACTTTTGTAACATTAGGTATGTTCACACACAAAAAATTGAGGGCATGAGCATGCTAAGTGGTCGTAAAAAAATACTCCCACTTGTGCTCTTCGGTCAAAAATGACCCCCATAGGAAATGAATGGGAAATCTGCAAAAACACAAAAATTCACAGAATTTGTGTGTGTACAATCTACAAATCGGCCACAATGCTGAAAAAAGTACACAGCAGTGAAGAGGTGACACTCTAAAACATCAAGAGTGTGATAATGACACATCCACTCACACACACACACGCATACACCTATGAAAAACTGAACCTATGAACCACATTTGGAATTTTTAAAAATCACAGCTTCATCAGAATGATATGAAACTTGGTGACTTTTCTAGCATTGGGTATGTAAACACAAAAAAATTGAGGGCATGATTCGAGCATGCTAAGTGGTCGTAAAAAAAAAAAAATCCCACTTGTGCTCTTCGGTCAAAAATGACACCATAAGAAATGAATGGGAAATCTGCAAAAACACAAATTCACAGAAAAAAAAATCTATATTTCTAACAAACAAAAAAAGAATAAATAGTCTTTGAGATTTTTAAAATATATATACTCAAATCCATCAAAAAAAAAAAACATTAAATGTGTTCAAAACAGAACTAGGGAATTCTCAAGGCTTTCCATAGAGACCTCTAGTGATTACACCCATGGTTGCATGATTTCTTAAATAATTCCAAAAGAGGGCGCTAATCTGCCTTCAAAAAAAAAATATGTTGAAGGCCTAGTCTCTATTTTAACCTGAAATACTGCAATAATTAAAAAAATATATATATATTTTTTTATATATATAATTTTCAATGGCAAAAATAGACCATAATTATTGCATAAATATAAATAAATACCATCAAATCATCTCAAAATACAAAATTAAAAAGAAAAAATATTATTGGAGAAAAATAAATTGCATTGGTTTTACTGGGGTGGAGGAAGTTTCATTTTTAGGTGTCCGGTCACTTATGACCGGGAAGACAACCAATGCAACCCCTAAACGAAGAGCACCAGAGGGTTAATGCACATCATCATCAACAATAACAACAATATTTCTTTTTGACATTTTTTCCGTCATCAACCATGTTGGAGATAAATACTATTGCTGCTCTGTACCTGTTGTGGAAGTCCCAAATACGCCGGAAAGCTGAACGTGTCTAGGTTCACAGTACCATCCAGAGGCGCACACACCTCGGTGGATTTCACAGTCTTCTCCAGAAACAGTGCCTAGATGACACTTCCAGCGCTACTTGAGGATGACGGGTTTATAACGTGTCAATAGAGTGGTGCAGGTGTGACGTCACTTTGTAGGCCAACCGGAAGATCGCATCGCACTGGTTCCCTCGAGAAAAACCCAATAAGATTTTCCCATAGGCTTTTGGATTATCGCAAAAAACAAGCTCTGTGATCAACAAACGTTTATGATACTTGCACGTTTCGTCCATCAAGATAATTATCACACATGAACACAACTTGTATTCATTTTGAAGCCTAAATGCAGTCGCCAGAAGTTAAAAGCTAAAGATAGGCTATTACACCACAACTTCACTCGCCATCACTAAGCTTTTTTTGTTAACTATTTCAGTTTTCAAAACATTTTCCCAGAACGTTTGAGTTGGACTAGTTTATAAGAGCACAATTATGAGAATAACGACACTGTAAAAGCGGACTGTTCGGCGTGATGACGTTTAATCTCCTCTACAACCTCTGTAGTCTCATTTAGCCTCTTGTTAGCAACCGCCATTTTCAAGACACGTAACAGCGTAAAAAAATCCAGAGTGGGGTAATACAGATGTATTTTATATCACAGGGCCAGATCTACTAACAGCTTGTGCCATCGCAAACCCTTTTAGCACTGAAAAGGCGTGGACAGGGTTATTTTTGTGGCTGATCTTACTGCAAATGCATTTGTAGGAGTTTCCCTTTCAGGCCGAAATTTGTTATTCTGGATGCCAGCCGAACTTAGCCCCGCCCACAACATTTGAGGTCGGGAAGTTCGGTCTGGACTTGATCCGTTGTGGAGCAACTATGCTGGAACCAGAGCTGTTCGGACCAATGAAGTTGTCAGGGCGGGCTTTATACGATGATGGACAGATGATCAACAGTAACATAATTATTCACGTCACCAAAGAGAGCTTGGGTTGAATCCGTTCACTAAACGGAGAACTTGTTCGTATATGTATTCAACTTTACTCTTTCTCTCAGAAATGATGATGGTGTTGGTAAATACTCCGTGTATCCTTAAATTCTTTTACAACACTGGCAAAGATCGTTTACACTCATCTTCTTCTTCTACTTCTTCAGAGTGCGTGCAGTTGAGTTCTGTTGACAACTATGCGTCGCTCCGTTGCTCTGATTGGTTGTAGGTCTATCCAATTGAGTGCAGAAGCATTTTTTTTCCTGGTTCGGTTGAAACACACCCCATAATCACAGCCCAATGGAGCAGGAGCAGACTCATATTCTGACTAGAATTGAGTATGACGACATTAGGCTAGAAATTTGTGTGAGGAGAGGATTTAAATGAATAACGCAAGGTGATTTACAATGGTTTGGGCTCGTCAATTTACTGGTGTTTATCGCCCAAAAAAGGTGTGTTTAAGACGCTAATGGGCAGATTGTGCTGGTCATTATGGAAATGATCCGGCTGTGTCTGTTCTTTAATCTGTGCGGGGTCAGTAGATCACACAGAACTGTCCACTCCCACTCCCATTTTTTTGGAATTGCGCTCTCACGCTAATTTGCCCTGTTTAGTAAATCTGGCCCTAAGTGTGTCAAATTCATTTTAAAATCACTTGTAGTCTCTCAAATGATATAAAAAATCTCGATTAGCTGCTATTTAAAAAATGCCGGTCACAAGTTTGTGTTGGTCATGGTAACCCCACCCCCAGCCCCTGATGCAAGCGGCTCTTACTTCTAGACCAGCAATGTTTTGGTGCTACTTAAGGACCACTTTTCCTGGTTCGGAGCTGGTGCTTTGGGTGTGGAAAGACAAAGAACCGATTTGAAACTAGGCTTTGGCTCCGAACCAGCACCAGCACTGCCTTGGTGGAAAAGGGGTAATAGATGACATTTGCTGGCGGCACAAATTTAGGGACATGCTGGCTGATGGTGGATTCGGCTCTGTGCATAGAGGAATTCGCCTCATGGATGGTCTCAATGTATGTTACACTTTAGAACTGCAAGCTCTTTTAAATTCAACTGTTTTAGGATTAACATCACCTCTGTGCACAAGTTAATTGCGAATTCTTTGTTTTGTTAATCAGGTGGCTGTGAAATTAGCCCGAAAGACACCACACACAAGAGAGATCAGGACTGTGAGTAGACTACGCTGCATTTTTTCCTCTTCTCGTTCACTTTTCAATTTATAATATATTATATTCATGTTAATAATGGATGAAATGATAGGCAAACTGCCTTTGACCAACAATTTGCAGGCTACATCCTTAAGGATTAACCATCCTATTTTCTTTCTTTTAGCCTTTTCACATCAAACCTCTTCCTTTAGATATCGCCTTGGCACTCATCGCCAATTGGGGTGCCAGCTGTCGCAATATAATTCAGGTGCTGGACTGGCAGGACTACCCGGACCACTACGTCATGGTCATGGAGCGCCCCTTGCCTAGCATGAATATGGGTACATTTCTGAAACATTTATGCTGATAATGCTTGACAACAAGCATCAAGCTTGACAACCTGCTTGTGAACCCGAGCACGCTGGAGGTCAAATTAATCGACTTCAGCTGCAGGGACCTCATGAAAAATTCTGCCTACAAGTCCTACTGTGGTATGTATTATGCACCAAATGAATTTGCTCACTGAGATATATCCTGTACAGTCAAATGCTTGTGTTATAAACATCAGACAAAATCTCTTTCCTCCAGGCACAAGACTGTACTCCCCCCCAGAGTATTATGGCACAGGCAGGTACCAGGCGAAACCCGCAACAGTGTTTTCACTAGGGGTGCTTCTGTTCGCAGTGCTGCATGGATATTTTCCAACAGCCCACAACATGGACCAGTTCACCAACAATGACTGGTCCAAATTTCTTGTGTCACAAGGTGAGATGTTAATCAAAGAACAAATGGTTAAATATAGCAAGCGTTCAGTTCAAGGTAATTATCAAATTTCTCACATCTTTGTGCACAGAATGCTGCCTTTTCATGCAGCGTGATCATGACTGTTTTCTGTTGGTTTTACCCATAGCCTGTACAAAAAATATGGAGGATTTGGAGGAAACTGGCTTTAAAAAAACAGAAAGGCTAGTCAAACTGTGGTAATAGCGAAACGCTATTGGCTGTTTCCAAAAAGGGGAGGCAGCTGGAGCCGTTTTAGGGGAAATTACGTCAATTTAGGCGTTCCAAGGCACTTCAGTGGGCCTTTAAGTCACTTCCGTATTGGCTTCAAGAGAAACTGAGGGAAACCGCTTGGTTTTGCCTGATAGAACCAGAATGCATGTAATCAACATGCATGTCATCGATGAGAAGAACATTTATACTGTATAAAGCCAGGTGCACACTGTGCGATTTATAATAGTCCTTTACATTTGTTCCGTGTCAGACTGTAGGAACATGATCCCCGCTGTAAGCCATGTCACGCTGTAAGATCTCAGTTGTCATTAATGTCAGACTGTACGATAGTCAAGGCACGGTAAAAATGGACGCACGCAAGAAAACTTGTCCGGACGTGTTCGGTGACAGTGAGCTGCATTACACGCCGGATTGAAATGATGGCTACAAAGAAATCTCTAGCGCTCATTTTGGTCATAGTTTGTCTTGAAAAACGAAGATAATTTAATAAAAAAAGAGGCTTCTGGGGCATATGGCAGCCACAGCGGCAGTAACACCGCTCAACTTGCTTCATAAGAGACCGATTCATTTTCCTCTGGGCTCTGTTACAGTAACTAGGTTGGGTTCACAGTATAATACGCAGTGAAAAAAAAATAGTTGAGGTTTGGAGACATTTCAACAGTCATTTCAGTGGTTTTCTAGAGATAGATAGCAGTCGGCAGCACAGTGTGACAGCATGAGAAAACTGAGAACAGGAAGCCAGACGTGATGATGAAGTGCGCTCACACTTTTACAGGTGGAGAAAGAGTGGCAGAGAGAAAAAGAGAGACGGGGGTGAAGTTCTGGAGGAAACAGCTGTTGGTCGGATGCCTCAGGAAATACAGTGACACAGAAGAAATCGTGCTGCCTCACGTCCTCTTTGCTCTTGATATCTATGTCTGTGCGCATGATGAAATTTACACCTAACTCCATACCCAATAATAATTACTTTATTCGGATCATTAATTGAACATGTCTGTCGTCGAGTTGTGCTCGTGTCATGTGAGCAGTCTATGACTGTCCATCCTGTTGCAGTTCATCATGTGCTGTGTGTGTGGTCCAGTCACAACCTGTGTGCGGTTTCATGTGTTTGGGAGTTCTGTGCCTCTATCTGTCCATCTGTGGGTATTTTTTGCCTGATCCAGTTCCTGAATTCACAGGCTGAGTGAGTAAAGTGGGTTGTGTCCAATTTCTCTGCCAGAGCAAATTCTAAAGCTGGCGTGAGAGGTCAGATAAATCAACAAACACTCACTCGCGTATATGTTTCACGCCTTCGCTGCAGGGCCACCAGCAGTCAGGTATATAATGTGTTAGATGCTGGTGTTTGATTAGTCCAATATCCATTTAATAGCACAGAAAAAGTGTCTATGTTAAGAATGGAATACTAGCACACTGTTTACTGTGCAGTATACACTGCCAGAAAATGTCTTTTTTTTAGATATAAATATAGTTATTTTGAATCAAATTTTGTGTAAACACCATAGTCTGTAAAAAAAAGATGGACGACTTGCCTTCACTTTTTAGTGTTCAAATCATAGACCGTAAAAAAATATGGACGACACGTCTTTACCTTCCACTGAAGAAAAGTGAAGCCGTCAGCGTCCAAATATGGCGCTGACATCTTGCGCAGATTTGGGACCGAGTTTAAGCAGTAGAGAGCAGGAATTAGAGCCGCGATGTCAAAAGCCGGCCCACACTCTCACAGATGCAGAATTCATTAAGCAGGTGTGAAATAAACAGTTATGGAAATGTAGAAATTAAAGCTAAAGCTCCAATCTCCTCCTGAAAATCCCAAAAAAGTCTGTTAGTGCCTTAGTGACTACTTCACACAGAGAAGCCGTCAATCTCAGCTGTCAATCATGAGGTCACACACCCTGTTTTTAAACCATCAAATAACTAAAACCAAACCTATTTAAGAAACGAAGACTTGAAATGACACCATCGTGATAAAAACTGCCTAAAATGACAGAAGCAATTTTTTTGGTAAAAATGAAGTGTAATTTGATTGTATAGATGGAGGGATGGGGGTTATGAGCTATACTGGGACCAACCACCAGGGAGCGATCGAGACGCTTTGGCTTCAGTTTTCAACACGTGTGCGGCAGGCTTGGTTCAAATATGGAGCTGACATCTTGGAGCCCCGCCCACACTCCCGCCTAATCAACAACTTTTTGTGAAATAAACAGTTATTTGTAATGTAGAGTCGGAAATGTCGGAAATGTAGAGATTAAAGTTAAAGCTCCAATCTCTTCCTGAAGTTCCTGAAAATGTCCGATAGTGCCTCAGTGACTACATCGCTGTCAATCTCAGCTGTCAATCATAACGTCCCACCCCCTGTTTTTTTAGCAACTTAAAGAACGAACACGTGAACTAACATTAGCGTGATAACTATCTTTGAAATTTTTTTTTATTTGGAGTGTAATTTGGTTGTTTAGTTTGTCTATGTCCCATTACATTTCACGGAGAGGGCGGGGTTTATGACCTATACTGCATCCAGCCACCATCTCCAGATCGAGATGCTTTGGCTTCTTTTTTCAGGACTTGTGTGGCACGCTTGGTAAACACCCACAACAGCCCAGAAAGCAACATAATGTCGGCCCAGATCCGGCCCACATAGTACACATGAAATCCACAATCCACGATGGCTTGGATCTGGGCCGATATTATGTTGCTGCGAGTCCATTCAAATAATGAGTAAAACATCACGGCTGATATCTATTGTGGTCAATTCAATTTGAATGCATTGCATTGCATTGTGGGATACAATAGTATTCACTGTAGGATGTTCTTGTATTTACTTAATTTTTTTACGTAAGAGAGGCTGTGGATAATTTTTTATTAAACAGCCGTACAATCTGATATTTATCATAATATTTTAATTTATTATAATAATCAAAAACACACTGGTTTATAGTGTCTAGTTATTTACCTATAATGGCTAATTGAATTGCACATTCACAAGAAATAGCTTACTTCCATGCTTTGGCAAGTCTAGTAGGTCATCTGATACTGTACTACAGAAATAATGTAGTGCGGTATGATTCTGTGATCAAGTAAATACTACAGAAAAAACAAATGTAATTTCTACCCGAGTAAGTTAGTTCATGCAAGAAAAAGAAAAAAAGAAAGTAAATTCTATATTAGTATACTCACTTTAAGCTTGAAGCAATTAAAACGTAAAAATCTAATAAAACCAACTTTCTGATACTGGTGTTCCCATCATGCACTGGGGCATGAATAATTAATAAGGTTGCATTGTTCACTGTTTTCCACACTGTAAATCCGAATAAGTTGGCAAAACTCCAAAAAATGTGATGCAGTCAGTTGCCTCAATTTTTTTAAATTTAAGACATGTAAAGTTTAAGCAGAACGTGCAGATTTTTATTTTGTAATCACACAAATACATATTGCACACAGTGGAAACTTGTATAGCTTTAACTAGCTAATTCAGTAAATGCCAGCTTGCTAATTGTTTTCACAATGCTTTGGTAGCGGTAGCATAGCATAGCACTTGCTGAACGAGGGCAGCAATATAATACATTTATCATATATCTCAAACTTAGCTCATGCTCCACTCGTCACTATGATGGAAACCCTACAAAAAACCACACAACAGAAACTCTTCTAAACTAGCATAACAAAACATTAAACACTAAATCTCCCACTTACATTGATCTTGCAATGAAAACCTCCCCATAATTTAACCCTTAATGTTGGCATTTAGTGTCCCTTTTGAGTGTCATGGCAAAGCATGCTGGGAAATAGAAATCTCAGCACAGTTTTGGTTAAATGTAAGTTTGTCTAAATGACAAGAAACAAGTTCATAAAGCTCAAAACAATGACGCAACTTAAAATGTGTCAGTTTTGTGAACTCAAAAGAAAAAGTTCTAAATACTCATAAAAGATCATTTGTTTGAACTCATTTGTTTAATTTGAGTTGGCTCTACTCAAACCAATTCATTATTTTGAGCGTTAGGGTTTACAGTGCTGTATTTACTGTTTTATCATTGCATTTGTTGTTAGGTTTAGTAACTTGCTGTTTCGTGACATCTGGAGTTCATTTTCTGCTCAAAATGACACATTCATACCAAGCGGCAACCTCCCGCAGTTTCTCTTGAAGCCAATACGGAAGTGACTTAAACTGTAGTTCATCGACTGGCCACTAGAGACAGACTCCAGAAGGAGCAGAATCTCATTGAGCTCATGTTAAAATGCTCAACTTTACAGCCGAAGAACACATGTTTACAGCCTGGGACAAATTGTGGTTTTGGTCTATGCGGCTAATTTTGCCCTTCATGACGACTGTGAGGAGGGTGAATTTTTTTTATAACTAATTAGTTTACATTATATAAAGCCTTAAAGTTCTGCATAATTAAGGGCGTGGCCACTTTGAGTGACAGGTGGATTGTCGTTTATCTGCTGTCTGTTAGTCATCGCTTAACCTCAGCTCCGCCCACGTCCCGCCCCTTTGCCCATTTTCTGTTATCCGGTAGTGAAGTCATATTTTTTTACAGTCTATGATTCATACTCAAAAATGGTCCAACGAATGTTAGTGTTATTGTGTACCAAGCATTGAGGTCTTTGTGTTCGAGCGAGTATGACATTACTTCTGTTATGTAGATATGTAGTCTAAACAATATTCACTGTTTTATTTACTTAGATATTCAAAGTTAAGCATAAACTTGAAAAGCATGGCTTAATTCAGCATTATGTATTGGAGTAAAATTTAGGGTGCAACAGGGCTAAAGGCTCCACGGGGTAAAAGGCGCCTTTGATTTTATTTTCCTCTAAACCACTTGATGGCACAAAAACTTGCCTCAGCACTTTCCCAAACATCCGCTTTTCAAAATGCACGTGAAAATTTGGCTGATCTTTGATTACAGCGCAAAAGCTGATTCTGCTCTCATTTGATCTAATATTTGATGTTTTTAAAAATGTTGTAGATTTAAAAGGGGCTATATGCGTTTTTCTGAAATTTAAACTCGCGACTGACACCTGTGGCCAAAAAACAGAACTGCTCTTATTTTCTGCTCGCTCTCGCAGCGGTGGTGACGTCACATCCGCAGACAGCGCGGGAAAAAACGACCCGCCAGAAAATAGGAAAAATAGGATACAGGCTTATAGGTGCACCCACTGTGAGCGGACAAGGTGTCAGTATGCTCATCAGGAGATGTTTGAGTCATAAATGGTCAAATAAAAAGGCTATTGTTACGTTTATTTTGGGGAAAAAGTTGTATATAGCCCCTTTAAGTAGCAAATAAGAATAGCTAAAAAATTTTAATATATTTTGAAACAAAGGTCTTGTTAATGTTTGTCAGTTTTGTTCAAGGTAATTAACGCAATTAACGGAAGAATATGTAAAAGTATGGTATTTGGGGCAAAAGGCACCATATTTAACATGATAATAAACAGCGGCTGACTTTTCCATTTGTTGACATGACATGGTTAGATTCAGATTGTAAGTATCATATATTAAGTTGGGTGTCCACCTTAGAGATAATCACCATATTTATAATGAAACCATCATATTTAAAAATGTGATATTAATCATATCATATAATAAAATATAATGTATTGTAACTACTGAAAATCTATATTAAATTATTATGGGATCTCATTCAATGCTTTCAGAATCTTTACTCTTTTGAATGATTTAGTTTCTATATTTTTCAGATATATTACTATATTAACACATTTTAATGACAGCATATTTATTGATCAAAAATTGATTATTTTATTCATCAAAATAAACAGAAAATAGTTCAAACTTTGCTGAAGTGATTGTTTTGAACAAGTATTAACTTACACATTAGTAAAAGCATATTATTTTAGTGAAAGTATTTGTATCAATACTGTGTGCCTTTTGCCCCATGTGTGGGGTAAAATGCCCACCTCGACACCCCATACATTTTTAAGATTTTTAAATAAAATAAATAACTTTTATGATTTATTTTTACACAAAATCTGTTGCTCAATAAATGTTCAAAACAAACATATTTTTCTGTATATCATAGTGAAAAGGTGTGCCTTTAGCCCTTTTGTACCATACACTCTAAAAAATGCTGGGTTAAAAATAACCCAAGTTGGGTTGAAAATGGACTAACCCAGCAATTGGGTTGTTTAAACCCAACGATTGGGTTGTTTTAAGCAAACATTTAACCCAACCGCTGGGTTAAAACAACTCAATTGCTGGGTTAGTCCATTTTCAACCCAACTTGGGTTATTTTTAATCCAGCATTCTTTAGAGTGTACTTGAAACAGAGTATTGCAAAGTAAACTTCAACTAAGTAGATTATTTTCTTTGTTAATTTCACTTAACTTAGTTAAGTACATTTGACTTAATTTTTATATGTGAGATTTATCTGTGTGCAAATACTTCACTCTAAAAAATGCTGGGTTAAAAACAACCGAAGTTGGGTTGAAAAGGGACTAACCCAGCAATTGGGTTGTTTTATGCAAACTTTTAACCCAACCGCTGGGTTAAAATGACTCATTCACTGGGTTAAAATGACCCATTCACTGGGTTAAAACAATCCAATTGCCCAGCATTTTTTTTGAGTGTTGAAAAGTAAAAGTAAGTCAATTTTACACACACACACACACACACACACACACACACACACACACACACACACACACACACACACACACACACACACACACACACACACACACACACACACACACACACACACACACACACACACACACACACACACACACACACACACACACACACACACACACACACAAACAACACACACACACACACACACACACACACACACACACACACACACACACACACACACACACACACACACACACACACACACACACACACACACACACACACACACACACATGTTGGGTTTTCATGTTTTATGGGGACTTTCCATAGGCGTAATGGTTTTACCATACTGTATATTCTATCCCCTACACTGCCCCTGCCCCTAAACCTACCCTTCACACACACACACTACACCTACCCCTGAACCTACCCATCACAGGAAATATTCAGCATTTTTACATTTTCAAAAAACATCACTTAGTCTGATTTATAAGATGTTTTCCTCATGGGAACCAAAAAATGTCCCCACAAGGACGAGGATTTCGGATATTGCCATCTTTGTGGGGACATTTTGTCCCCATAACGTAGGGATTACCAGTCCACACACACACACACACACACACACACACACACAAAAACAAAAAAAATCGGTGGCGTTAGAAGGAGGAGAGAAGTGTCCTTAAAATGTTGAGCAGGTGTTTAAACCCCGTGTGCAGGTGCATACATTCAGGTATAGTGTGCCAACAAATCAGACGATTTCCCACTGAATGTGTGTTTAAGCAAAACCAAGGACTTAAAACCATTACCGTTTTGCAGTTTGTGTCCTTAAGGAACAGTTCACCCTAAATCTGTCATCATTTACTCACCCTCACGTCGTTCCAA
>NC_137103.1:9617860-9672860 GCF_949357685.1 Gobio gobio
TTTTTGCGCACAAAAACTATTGTCGTCGCATTGTATGATTATTGTAGAGCCACTGTGATGAGATAGACTTTGTAACAACGTTTTAAGTGCCTTTCATGGATCTTGGAAGTGTCAATGTACTGAATGCCAATGGAGGCCTGTGTGAAGCCTTTCTCAGCCATCAGCTTTCAACTAAAATATCTTCATTTGTGTTCCGAATATGAACGGAGGTCTTACGGGTGTCCAACGACATGAGGGTGAGTAATTAATGACAGAATTTTCATTTTTGGGTGAACTAACCCTTTAATGTTCTTTTTGCATGCTTTACACGGT
Organism: Gobio gobio; assembly: GCF_949357685.1. NCBI lineage: Eukaryota > Metazoa > Chordata > Actinopteri > Cypriniformes > Gobionidae > Gobio > Gobio gobio. The sequence continues at coordinate 9,618,173 of NC_137103.1, forward strand.
TACTGATCGGACAAATATGCAAACATTTACATTTATGCATTTGGCAGACGCTTTCATCCAAAGCGACTTAAATTGCATTTAAGGTACACATTATTGCATTTTGTCAGTTCTGTCAGTTCTTGCTTTCCCTGGGAATCGCGCCCATGACCTTGGCGTTGCTAGCGCCATGCTCTATTGTTTGAGCTACAGGAAAGCTAACATTTCTCAAAGCTGCTTGTCCATCTGTGGAAGTATTGACAGCGTTTGTTAACTTTTCCCGGAGATTTGGATCTGAAAGTTGCAGCGAGTGAAAGTTTCTGAATCTGTACAAAGCTCATGGATATTTTAGTTTATGACACTTCATGATGGTTTATGGTTGTCTGATGTTAAACCGCTCACAATGTATACATATATCCAGCAAACAAACAAATACATACATAAATCTTAATACAAACCGAGGGTTAAAATGAATCCAACAATTATTATTGCAGTGCTTTTACAGTGGACACTGATAAATAATGTTTATTGGCTCGTCTTTCTATCTTTAATTTCCTTCAGTGATGTTCATGGACTTTTGTGTGAGTTTAACACACACTCTGCAAAGTTTTTCCTCAGTATTTCGTTCATGGATTTACTCTAGTTTGCTAAAACTGGCTGAACAGTTTTTCTCAGCACCATAATTTATCCATATTTAGCATGCAGTTGAATGCTAATTCAATACCTTCTGTGCTGAAATGATGAGACAAGAGTGTGTGTGTGTGTGTGTGTGTGTGTGTGTGTGTGTGTGTGTGTGTGTGTGTGTGTGTGTGTGTGTGTGTGTGTGTGTGTGTGTGTGTGTGTGTGTGTGTGTGTGTGTGTGTGTGTGTGTGTGTGTGTGTGTGTGTGTGTGTGTGTGTGTGGACTGGTAATCATCACGTTATGGGGACAAAATGTCCCCACAAAGATAGCAATATCCGAAATCCTTATCCTTGTGGGGACATTTTTAGGTCCCCATGAGGAAAACATCTTATAAATCAGACTAAGTGATGTTTTTTGAAAATGTAAAATTGCAGAATGTCTCCTGTGAGGGTTAGGTTTAGGGGCAGGGGCAGTGTAGGGGGATAGAATATACGGTATGTACGGTATAAAAACCATTACGCCTATGGAAAGTCCCCATAAAAGATGAAAACACTACATGTGTGTGTGTGTGTGTGTGTGTGTGTGTGTGTGTGTGTGTGTGTGTGTGTGTGTGTGTGTGTGTGTGTGTGTGTGTGTGTGTGTGTGTGTGTGTGTGTGTGTGTGTGTGTGTGTGTGTGAGTGAGTGTGTGAGAGAGAGCGTGTTTTAGGAAGGGGGGACTTTCTGACCCTGCCATGAACTTGCTTAGCAGAGCAGAGGTCATCTGACAGGTCAAAGTTCAGGATTCATGCTGGCCTCAAACAGTGCTCTGATTTGAGCCGAGGACAAAAGGAGAAGACAAATTCAGAGTCAAAAACAAGCAAATGGCATTATAGACGGTTACTGCAGAACGCTGGATAACACACACACACGGTCACACAAAGTCACACGCACACTCACACACAAACACACACACTAAAACACACACACATGTGCAAACACTCACAAAAACACACATGCACAAACACACACACACACACACACACGCATGTTTGTTTTTGTGAAATGTGAGGACATTCCATAGGCGTAATGGTTTTATACCGTACAAACCGTATTTTCTATCCCCTTACACTGCCCCTACCCCTAAACCTACCCATCACACACACACACACACACACACACACACACACACACACACACACACACACACACACACACACACTGCCCCTACCCCTAAACCTACCCATCACACACACACACACACACACACACACACACACACACACACACACACACACACACGCGCACACACACACACACACACACATACACACACACTGCCCCTGCCCCTAAACCTAGCCCTCACAGGAGACTGTGCATTTTACTTTCTGTGAATAAAACCTTTTTCTGTGTGATTTATAAGCATTTTGAAAAGTGAGGACATGGGGAACGTCCTCATATTTCACCCTCTTTTTGTAATACCTATGTCATTATACACATTTGTGTCCTGATATTTCACAAAAACATGCCCACACACACATACACACACACATACACACACACACACACACACACACACAAACGCAAACACAAACTTTACACTTTTGTGCAGAATGTCAATGAACACACGCGCACGCGCACACACACACACACACACACACACACACACACACACACACACACACACACACACACACACACACACACACACACACACTCCCAAAATCCCTTCCAAAAGTGTTTTATAAAGATACAATACAATAAAAATGACTATAGAATACAAGATTAAATGTAATAGCAACAAAACATTGCAGTACATGTGGAACATGGAAAAGACAGGGTGCAATTTAATATCACTATAGCTATAAATACAGTATACTTCTGTAATAAATAATAATAATAATAAATCATAAATAGTCTCTCCAGAAGTTTTGCTCTGTCCAATATACACAAAAGTGAAAATGTAAGAAACGTATGCAAGTCACCAGCACTTTAAGCCACAAAGAAACACTAGTTTTGATATTTCGATAACTCTTTCACGAGTTCGTGTGCCCATATAATCTTAGTGAAAGTGGTAAACAGATTTGGCTTGCTGTCTGCTATAGAGGGGCTCGGAGAGGATATTCTACCCGAGCTCCGATTGCCCCCCAAAAACATAAATGCAGAATCAGACAGCAAGCGAGAATTCTGGGATTTAAACTGATTACTTAAGGAATTTGCATAATTATTTAAATAGTCTATAAGACCCCCCAAAAATGGAGAACAGAAGGAATGGGAGACTGCACTGCAGCAGCAGTATTGAGGTAGGCAGGTCACTGCTGTGGCGGTTTTAAAACAGGTGAGGTGCTGCGGTGGAAGCATGGATTGAGTGGGGCACTGCAGCAGCAGTATCAAATTGGTGGAGAACTGCAGCGGCAGTAGCAACTGGCAGAGCAATGCAGCGGCAGAATCAGACGGAGCAGTGCAGCATCAAAATGGCAGAGCACTGCAGCAGCAGCATCAAATTGCCGGAGCACTGCAGTGGCAAAATCAGGCGTAGCAATGCGGCAGCAGCATCAAATTGGCGGAGCACTGCAGCGGAGGCATCAAAATACAGAGCACTGCAGCGGCAGTATCAGGCGAAGCACTGCAGCGGCAGTATCAATTGGAGGAGCACTGCAGCATCAAATTGGCAGAGCGCGGTAGCATCAAATTGGCAGAACACTGCAGCGGCAGCATCAAATTGGTGGAGCACTGCAGCGGCAGTATCAGGCGTAGCAGTGCGTCAGCAGCAGCATCAAATTGGCGGAGCACTGCAGCGGAGGCATCAAATTGGCAGAGCGCGGCAGCATCAAATTGGCAGAGCACTGCAGCGGCAGCATCAGGTGTAGCAGTGCGTCAGCAGCAGCATCAAATTGGCGGAGCACTGCAGCGGAGGCATCAAATTGGCAGAGCGCGGCAGCATCAAATTGGCGGAGCACTGCAGCGGCAGCATCAAATTGGCGGAGCACTGCAGCGGAGGCATCAAAATGGCAGAGCACTGCAGCGGCAGGATCAAATTTGGCGGAGCACTGCAGTGGCAGTATCAAATTGGCGGAGCACTGCAGCATTAAGCGAAACCCTGCAGCATCAAGCGAAGCATTGCAGCATCAAGCGAAGGACTGCAGCGGCGGTATCAATTGGCGGAGCACTGCAGCGGCAGTATCGAATTGGCAGAGCACTGCTGCATCAAGCGGAGCACTGCAGCATCAAGCGGAGCACTGCAGCATCAAGCGGAGCACTGCAGCATCAAGCAAAGTACTGCAGCAGCAGTCTCAAATTGGCAGGGCACTGGAGCGGCTGTCTCAAATTGGCCAGCACTGCAGCGGCAGTATCGAATTGGCAGAGCAATGCTGCATCAAGCGGAGCACTGCAGCATCAAGCGGAGCACTGCAGCATCAAGCAAAGCACTGTAGCATCGAGCAAAGTACTGCAGCAGCAGTCTCAAATTGGCAGGGCACTGGAGCGGCTGTCTCAAATTGGCCAGCACTGCAGCGGCAGTATCAAGCGAACCACTACAGCAGCAGTCTCAAATTGGCGGGCACTGCAGCGGCAGTATCAAGTAAAGCCAAACACTGCAGCGGCAGTCTCAATTGGCGGGCACTGCAGCGGCAGTCTCAATTGGCGGGCACTGCAGCGGCAGTATCAAGTAAAGCCAAACACTGCAGCGGCAGTCTCAATTGGCGGGCACTGCAGCGGCAGTATCAAATTGGCGGGCACTGCAGCAGCAGTATCAAGTAAAGCCAAACACTGCAGCGGCAGTCTCAATTGGCGGGCACTGCAGCGGCAGTATCAAGCAAAGCCAAACATTGCAGCGGCAGTCTCAAAATTGGTGGGGAACTGCAGCGGCAGTCTCAAATTGGCGGGCACTGCAGCAGCAGTATCAAGTAAAGCCAAACACTGCAGCGGCAGTCTCAAATTGGCAAAGTAAAGCCAAACACTGCAGTGGCAGTCTCAAATTGGCGGACACTGCAGCAGCAGTATCAAGTAAAGCCAAACACTGCAGCGGCAGTCTCAAATTGGCAAAGTAAAGCCAAACACTGCAGCGGCAGTCTCAAATTGGCGGACACTGCAGCAGCATCAAGTAAAGCCAAACACTGCAGCGGCAGTCTCAAATTGGCGGGGCACTGCAGCAGCAGTATCAAGTAAAGCCAAACACTGCAGCGGCAGTCTCAAATTGGCGGGGCACTGCAGCAGCAGTATCAAGTAAAGCCAAACACTGCAGCGGCAGTCTCAAATTGGCGGGACACTGCAGCGGCAGTATCAAGTAAAGCCAAACACTGCAGCGGCAGTCTCAAATTGGCGGGGCACTGCAGCAGCAGTATCAAGTAAAGCCAAACACTGCAGCGGCAGTCTCAAATTGGCGGGGCACTGCAGCGGCAGTATCAAGCAGAGCACGGCAGCATCAAGCGGAGCACGGCAGCATCAAGCGGAGCACGGCAGCATCAAGCGGAGCACGGCAGCATCGAGTGAAGTACGGCAGCATCAAACGGAGCACGGCAACATCAAGTGAAGTACGGCAGCATCAAGCGAAGTATGGCAGCATCAAGTGAAGTACGGCAACATCAAGTGAAGTACGGCAGCATCAAGCGAAGTATGGCAGCATCAAGTGAAGTACGGCAGCATCAAGTGAAGTACGGCAGCATCAAGCGAAGTACGGCAGCATCAAGTGAAGTACGGCAGCATCAAGTGAAGTACGGCAGCATCAAGTGAAGTACGGCAGCATCAAGCGAAACCCTGCCGCGGCGATATCAAGTAAAGTGAAACCCTGCAGCAGCGGTATCAAATTGGTGTAGAACTGCAGCGGCAGTATCAAGTTAAACAAAACACTGCAGCAGCTGCATCAAATTTGTGAGGCACTGCGGCAGCAGTATCGAATCAAGCGAGGTTTGCAGGCATCGGTTGGATTGAGTTTCGTGGGGCAGCCATCTTAAAGAGAAGTGAGTTAGATGGCTTGTTTGAGGAGGCTGGGGTTGAAACAAATGTAAGTTTGAAAGGCATCTGAGGACCACCAACCCAGAAGTTTAATTTGATCGTCTGGCAGTCCTTTTGGGCTGCGGTGGTGGCTGCTCCAATGTGGAAGGAGTGAGATGAATACAAATGAGCTTGGATACCAGAGTGGAGAAGGAAGGATATTGATATGGCTGTATGGGTGTCGGGAGATTGAGATATGGATGAAATGGACGTTTTTAAAATGATCAGTTTTGCTGCGTTTGATGAGGAAACGGATGGTGTCCTTGTTTAAAACTTGGAGATCGGAGATGGTTGGATGGATGGCCGTAGATTAGAAAATTTGAAAGCCGCTGAGATGGTACTAGGTTGGATGGACTTAATCTGGTTGAGATACAAGATGAATGAAGAACTTGAAAGAAGAAAAGTTGGGAAAACTGGTTGTAGGAGGAATGGAGTTGTTTAAAAGCTCTCCAAGCTGTCCAGTAGGATTGAAGTGTTCTGGGTGAGATGGCATAAAATATTGAATCCAGAGATGTGTTACAGTTACTGGAATATCAATTCTGAATAGGGAGGAACTGGGTCCGCCTCCGGGGCTAATGCTCTTAATTTCTGCTAAAATCTGGGAAATGTATAAATCAAGCTCGTGTCTGCTCTGATAGCGGAGGAGAAATGAATGGGAGGGGGGGGCAGGACCGTTTGCGGAGGCAGCCTCACGCTTGGGCCTGCACCGTTAGCGGAAGAGAAATGAATGAGCGGGGGAAGGGGGGGCAGGACCGTTTCTGGAGGCAGCCTCACGCTTGGGCCTGCACCGTTAGCGGAAGAGAAATGAATGAGCGGGGGAAGGAGGGGCAAGACCGTTTGCGGAGGCAGCCTCACGCTTGGGTCTGCTCCGATAGCGGAGGAGAGAGGAATGGAAGAGAGGGGGTAAGGGGGAAATAGTGGCATTTGCACAGGTTGCTTCAAATTTGTATTTATTCCATGGCTAGATGGATTTAACAGGGGATGAAAGACAGGAGGAACATAAATGTTGGAAGCGTGGGCAGGAGAAGCTGTGATAGACTCACCTGTGGCACGAGGAAAGGTAACAGTCACAGTCGGAGAGACCGCGAAACTATCGCGGGCGACCGCGGAACTAATGTTTGCGGCCGCGATAGACTGCCGGCCAGAATGAGCGGCGGACGAGAAAAACTAGGACGGCGGCGGCGGTTGCGGCTGCCGGCTGAAACTGAGGCGGACCGTATGGATCGTGCAGTTGCTTGCGTTGATGTTTGCGTGGTGCTGGGAGGACGCTGAATGCGGCGTGAGAGTTTTGTTGAGAGCGCACGAGCAGATCGTGAAGTTGCGCTTTTGAATTCCTCTGGGAGAAATGGATACCCGCGTTGGATAACGCTTGCCTGAGGTTGACGGACCATTTCTCAACAGAAGGTACGGAAGGGCTTGCTGCTGAAGAGGATGACAATGATATTGATGATGATGATGAAGGCCTCGATGCATCACAACGAGGATCGACCGAGCCCCGCGATGATCTAGATGGAGGAGGAGAGAGGTCTTCTTGAGCGAGGTGTTTGTGCTGGGCTGTGGTGGAGCGGAGAGACCGCGACCTGGGCGATCAACAGGTGAAAATGAGCAGCGAAGTCAGTCATGCTGCAGGAACTAAAAATGGGAAGAGGTAAGCTGCTGGTTTTATACCTTGGTATTAATTGGAAGATTAGATGGGCGTACTCCTCCCGAAATTACGTTTAATAACTTCACTTAATATTGGAGGCCTACATGAGAATGACCATTAAATCAAAGTTGATGATTCGTGTTCTGTTTTGTTTTTGTGGAATATTGCAGTATTTATTATAATGATTTATCTGTGCACATCATAATTTTTTTAATCCATGTGCCTCAAAATCTTGAATCAAAAATCTTCTCCCTCTATCAGCGACATCTCTTCTGTTCTCTGATGATGAGGGCGGGGCCACCTGTCACTCACATGAGATCAGCCAATAGCACACCACAACCATCCAATCAATTCCCCACGGACAAAAGCAAGCCCCGCCCCACATTTGTGAAACCGTTTCACTTTGATATTTGTCACAATAGAGAAGCAACGACGGGCACAACTTCCAATTCGTGCTGACTTTCATTTAGACTTCGTAAGACAGTTACCAAACTCCCTGTCTCTAAGAAACGCAGTGTGTGTGTGTGTAGGTGTGTGGTGACTCTCAGAGAGCGCGGGTCCAGTGTTTGATCTCTGATGTGAGAGAGCGCTGGGCTCTTCTTCACTGCTGCTTATCTCTGTGGGCTCTGGATATGAGAGGGCAGAAGGGCAGCTGCTGTATCTGGACTGTTGAAGGATCAGAGGTGATGAAGGGAAGGATAGACTTCACAAACCCCCTCCAACATACTCTGTGCAAATACATGAGCACAAATGCTTCTAGCAAATGTGTTGCTGCTTTCCAAAAATGTGTTTTCAGTGCGGCTGCGAGGGGCGGACAACATCACCGCCAACTGTCTTCTTCAATGTCCGTGTTCTCTTTCAGGTCATCTACTGTCATTGTGGAGGATTGTTTGAAGTGAGTTACTGAGGTTTGTCACCACCACTGTAGTCTCAACTTCAGATGTCACATTCACAGACTCAACGCACTTACGTTTTCTAAAATTACCAACAGATTCCAACGCCCGCCAGCAAGTTACTTTTACAAACCACTGGGATGAGAACATCTAGCAGTAAGTAAACAGGATGTCCCTGAGTAGAACTGTTAATGTTGTTTCATATACTTTCAGATATGTGAAATAAAAATGTCAAAACAAAACAAAGTGGACCAGATTTATGCTGTTTCTTAAATGTCTGTCTACCGCAGTAACGCAATAATGAAAATTAAAGGAATAGTCCACCCAAAAATGAAAATTCGGTCACACTTTTACCTCAATAAGTTGGCAAACAATATCCCAAAAAATGTAAGGCAATCAGTAACATTAAAATGTTTTAGTTAAGAAATTCAAAGCAGAACTGGCAGATTTTTCATTTTGAACGCATACATTTTAATTGCTCATAACTTGAAATATTTGAGTAAGCTAATTCATACATTTCACTATTATATTATATGATAATATAGAACATTTAACATATACCCGTTCTCAAACTAAGCTCATGCTCCACTCGTCACCATGATGGAAACCCTACAGAAACTCTTCTAAATTAGCATAGCTAAACATTAAAATTAAATGTCTGAAGTTCTACCATGGACTTGTGTAAAAAATGCCTTGGTTACCTTGTTTCAAGCCATTCTAGCGTGGAATAGAAAGCCTGCAGGAAGACTCTGAGCTGCTTGACTCTGATTGGCTTACAGCTAGCCAATGAGAGCCTGGCTATGGCCAGAGCAACAAGTAGATGAACTTTGTTTGCTATCGTCTGGAATCACTGCAGAAATGGCTTCTTCGGGGTATATTACCATACAGTACCGTCGCAAGGGCTGAGCCAAGTGTGCGACCGCACAGGGCCTCGCGCAAAATTGAAGTGACAGCTGACTTGATGATGTAAAGCCAATAGTAAAAGTTCATGTTTTTGTCCTTCAAAATACGATAATAGTTAAAAAACATAGTTAAAAATGTGTATCGTGATGCTTTATTATTCTGCTTGTTAAAAATGTATTATGCAGTAACTTGCAATATCCTATTTCTCTGTGCGTGTGAGAGTGATTCATGCGCAAACATGTCAGTCAGCGCGGCATTGCACAGCAGGCTCGTAGAGCTTTATCACAGTCCATTCAAATTCTGATTTTGGCCGCCTCTAAAATGGGTCAAACCACAGATATTACCTAAGAAGTTTCATTTCATTTCTGCATTTGGCAGACGCTTTTATCCAAAGCGACTTACAGTGCCCTTATTACAGGGACAATCCCCCTGGAGCAACATGGAGCGGTCATTTGGATAAAAGCGTCTGCCAAATGCAGAAATGAAATGAACTTCTTAAGGAATATCTGTGGTTTGACCAATTTCAGAGGTGGCCAAAATCAGAATTTGAATGGACTGTGATAAAGCTCTACGAGTGCCTTGCTCAAGGACACACTGGTGGTGACCGCTGGGATTGAACCAGCAACCTTCTGCATAGCAGTTCCATGGTTTAACCCACTGAACCACCATCTCACACATGTTCAAGTAAATACGTTAGAAATGTGCACTCATTCAAGGATATGCATTTACTGCATGGACGGAGAAAGCACGGATGCCTGCATTTCATCTGACAGTATGCACAAAGTTTTTATTTAGCACTATTAAAGTTAAATAAGCGTAGCCTGACTATTACTCACCTTTCAGAGCATCGGTTAGAGCAGAACGAGTAAAGCCTACTCTATCTCTAGACGTTTTAAAAGTTTTAAATCTGAAAACTGCAAAAAGCAATGAAATTGTCAGACATCCATTTAGCGCATGTTCACAGAGGAAATACTGAAAAACAGTGCTGATCCTCTCAATACTGTCTGTTTATTTCACTGAGATATCGCTTCAGATGATTCAGTGAGAGAGCAGTCCAAACTCATTCAAGTGGATTCAGGGCCCATTCATAATTTAGAACATAATTTTAGCGTCACAATGTGCGCACTGCGCAGTTCAGGTACAGTTTAACTTCTTGAACCTAATGCTGTTAAACTGAAGATACAGGTGCTGGTCATATAATTAGAATATCATCAAAAACTTGATTTATTTAACTTAATTCCTTTCCAAAAGTGAAACTTGTATATTATATTCATTCATTACACACATACTGATATATTTCAAATGTTTATTTCTTTTAATTTTGATGATTATAACTGACAACTAAGGAAAATTTGTGTGGCAGGGCACCTAAATCTCCCACTTACATTAATCTTGCACAAAAAACATAATATAACACTTAATTTTGGCATTTACTCTCCCTTTTGAGTGTCATGGCAAAGCATGCTGGGAAATAGAAATCTCAGCCCAGATTTCAGAAGTTTGTCTAAATGAAAAGAAAGTTAATACAACTCAAAACAATGAAACAATTCAGATTACTTAAAAATTGCCCCTTTATTTTCTATATACTAACTTGATTAAACTAATTTGTTAGTTTTAAGTTGACCCTACTCAAACCAATTAATTATTTTGAGCATTAGTGTTTACAGTGTAGTTTAGGGTCCAATTGCCACTATTAACTATCACTTTTGCCTCAATAAACTACGGTGGCCCAGTAGTGCACAACACAACAAAATTTGAAAAGCATACATAAGTTCACAACACAACGAAATAAATCCACAACACAACGGAATGAAACCATAACACAACGAAATCAAGTCACAACACAACGAAATCAAGTCACAACACAAAGCAAAATCCACAACACAACGAAAAGTCCACAACACAACGAAATAAATCCACAACACAACGAAATCAAGCCACAACACAAAGAAAAATCCACAACACAACAAAATCAAGCCACAACACAACGAAAAATCCACAACACAACGAAAAGTCCACAACACAACGAAATAGCCATAACACAACGGAAATGCTCCCGACCACTAGGGGACTCTCGGAGTGCGGTGAAGTTAGTTCCCTTTCGAAAGGGAACTCGCGCTGCGTCAGCTTGACGCTACGGGGAACGCCTCCAGCGTGACTGGTGCCTGAAATCACAATGAAAAAACTTCAATCCTATTGACCGGCGACAGCCTATGATGTCATCAAGGTGCGACCAGGAAGTATATAAGGGCGCCTTGCCAGCATGACAGTATCTCTTCGTCTTCAGGGACTGTTTTTGCCTGTCTTCACGTGAAACGTCTACAAGAAGGATAACAATGAAGTGTGCTGAGGCCACTTCTGCAGAAGTGTGTTTTGAACGTGTAGCTTGCGCTTTGGATACACACACACTTTGTGTTTACTGTCTGGGAGAAGAGCATGCAACTCGGCTGGACCTCTTCTCGAGGGGAGAGGTTTCAGCATCTGGGAAAGACCACGCTCGAGCTGAGGCTGAGCGGCGTCTGAAATGCGCTTCCCAGATGGATCTGGCTCGTCGCTTGGAGACAGTTATGGTTCTTGAGGACGATCCAGATTGCGAGAGGCTCGAGCAGAGGATGGGTGAGTCAGTTAAAGATGCTGAAGCTTTTCAAACCATCCTGTCCCATGTACGGGGAGTTGCTGGAAGTCATGGAACGCGCTGCGGGTAGACTGCAGCTGCCTTTGCGGCGCGTGAGGAGAGAGGCTGAGCGTCCAAACAGTTTGGACGATCGGTTTCTCTCCGCCCATGACCTCCCAACTCCTGGGAGTCTTCCATTCCTTCCAGGTCTCCATCAGCAGATCTCGAGGGGATGGAAGAAACCATACTCAGCCCTGCATCTGTCGACATCGGCGAGCTAAATTTCGCTGATGTCGAGGGATTGCCCGGCTGGGTATGTGTCGGGGCTGCCCGTGGACAAGATGTTATGTTTATCTCGCCTCTGGGCGGCCTGCGACACTGTGGCTCCCACCCTGCCGGTCTAATGCTTGAATGGCAGGGCGTACATGTCAGTGGGTCACGCTGCGGCGGCTCTGCACACCACAGCTGTGTTGCAGGCGTACCAGGCAGACCTGCTGAGGGACCTCGATCAGGGGGAGGGACCCCCTGAGGCGGAAGTCGAGTCGCACCGGACCGCGGTTTTCGCTCTCCGGGCCACCGTACAGATTGCGCCGATGGTGGCGACGGTGGCCACGGAGAGACATCTGTGAAAAAGGCGTGCTCGGCAGCATTTAGAACATGCATCCCGCTGAGGTCCGGGACCGCGCCCAGGCAGTCGGGTGTCCCCGGCCCGTTCCAGTCTGAGGGCTGGAGACGGGAACAGCAAGCCAGCGTCGCCTCTCGAGCGCCCCGCCGCGGAGGACTGGGGCGCAGGGGAGGCGGGACACCCGCAACAGGAAGAGGAAGGAAGCCGGGGCTGGTAACCGGAACCAGCGCAGGCAGCGGACTCCGCCCTCGAGGACGCGGAGATGAACGCTGCCTTTTTCCCTTCCTCTGGCTTTCCCCCGGGCGCTTTACATCAGGCCGGTGGGCCTATGATGAGCAGAAAATGTAAGACTCTGCCGGCCCGCCTGGTTTGTTTGTTAAAAGCGCCCCCCTCAGGATGGCGGGCGGATACTAGCTCGATGGCTGGGTTGAAGCACCGCGAGGAGCGATTGGTAAGTCCCCCTCTATGAGGGCGAAACATTTTCAAAACTATGTTTTTCAGGACTTTTTGACCGTCGCTCCCCTGAGGGGTTGCCTGGGGAGATTTTGGATCATCGAGGGATTTCGCAGGGCCTGCAGCTCCCCGTGAGTAAGCTAAGAACGATCTTCTTTGCAACATTATGTGGTTGTGTGTGTATGCCTCACTTTTGCTAGTTGAGTCTTGCTGCCTCTCCGTGTTATTTTTCCCACTATGTGGGTGATTAATTCGCGCTCTTGCCCGAGGGCTTGTAGTGTAGAGGGCTAGCTGTGTTTTCCTAGCGTAAAAGTGGGAAGTAGCTGAAGACCGGGTACGCGCTAATGCGCGAGCTGTAGTAAGATCTGCGCCCAGCTCTGCGGGGCTTTGGGAAAAGGGGTTCGGGGCCTCAATGTGTAATATTAGAGGTGATAATATTTCTTTCCCGAGCCCTGAGTAGATCTAGTGCGTTCTTATGTCGCACTACTTGGCCTAGGCTTTGTCAAGGATGGGGGCGTTCCCTTTTAATGAAGGTTGTTCGCCCCTGGCCTGTCTTTTGATATAAGAACATGGCGTGGTTTATGCATCCTTGTTTCAGCCTCCTCTTGTTACAGAGTCGTCCGGCCAAGGCCTGCCCCCTTCTCTGCGTTCTGGGGTTACGAGTAACGCAGTCGGGGTGTTGCAGCAGACAGCGACTTTGCCAGTGGTCGTGGGGCGGAGTGAAGCGTCTTTCGCTGGTTTGCGATCAGACTTTATCTGCCGTTTCCGCCTTTCAGAGCTTGGTGGCCGCCATCTTTTGGCGGCCCCCGGCCTCTTCCTGGAGGATGTTCGGCCGGTGGGTTCTATATTTTCTAAAAGAAAAGGTATTGTTTCACCCTTGCTCTATGTCTCTGCTCCACCTCCTTTAGGGCTCGGGTTGAACTAAACATCGGATAAACCTCTGTGGAGGTTCTGGTCGGATGCTCCCCTGAGGCCCGAGCATTGCCAATGGCTGACGCCCTCGTACTTATGGTTGGCCGCTGCATGGATAGTAAGACAGCCGCCCCAAGGCAGGTGACGTAAGTTGTACTCCCCTCGCTTTAGAGGGTTTTTGTTTAAGCACTTTCGCTGAGTACACTGCTGTTGGCAATGTGATTAGGTCCATGTTTGTAGGCGCTGCCCGAGAGACTGCGCCGTCCGGGGGGCCCTAGGACACGGCGAAGCGGTTGTCCCTAGCTGCCTCTGGGATGGAGCCAGCCCCAGGTGCGGGCGTAGGAGCCAGCTGGTTGTTAGTAGCCAGCTTGGGCAGTCTGGGCAGCTGGACTTCAGGACAGGTAGTGGGCGTCAACCGGCCTCCCTGCAAGGAAGTCTCGACGCCATGGCCCACGAGTGGGCCTTGGAGGATCTTCTCCACTGGTGTCGACGTCAGCAGTAACCTCATAGTCTCCCTGGGGATGAGTTCCCAGGTGAGATCTGGATTTCCAGGCGTCAGCAGCAGACATCTGCCGCCAGCCCAGGCGCAGCAGCCAGCCTTCGTTGAGGCCGCCCTGAGGGGTAGGCTCTCGGTTTGGGTAACCTTCGCTCAGGTGGAGGCCCGAGTGGCCTCCCTGAGGGCCTGCTGTGGTCAGCAGGCGCTGCCTGGTCTCCCCCGAGGGGGCACCTCTGGCATTAAGTCCCTCGATGGCTGGTAGTAGGCACTGGATGGCTAGCACGAGTGCTGGCCTCCCTGAGTGCAGCCGCTGAGGCGGTGACCATGAAGTGCTATGAGTAGCACATTCTGGCTATGGGCGGCACGCTCTGCTATCAGGTGGAGGCATTGCGCCTCCCTGAAATCGTTCCCCGGTCCCCAGGTTCAGTAACGGATCGTAGCATGGGATGCTATCAGGCAACCTGCACGGGGCTTCCCTGAGGGGATTCGCTTGGAGTAGTAGGCCTACGTGGCCTCCTCTGAGGGCACGCTCTGGTGAGCATGAAGTGCCGTGAGCGGCACGTTCTGCTGTCAGATGGTAGGCATGGTACCTCCCTGAGAGCGAGCTCCCGGTCCCCAGCCGCTGTGGTGAGCATGAAGTGCTACGAGTAGCACGTTCAGCTAGGCTGTGAGTGCCCGATATCTTTGCAGTTGGTAGGCCCGCTTGGCCTCCCTGATGAAGCGAGTCCCTGGTCTTCCCAGCTACCTCGAGGGCTAGCACGACTGCGATCAGGTTTCAGGCCCGTATGGCCTTCCTGAGGGCGAGCTCCGCTGTTGGACACGCGAGCAGTCGGCAAGGGTTACCAGGTGGAGGCTCCTCTCGGCCTCCATGGGGAACGAGTTCCCCTGGCGGGAACGCACAACTGGCTTTACGCTGACAGCTAGTGGTCACCCGCTATCAGGCGCCGGTCTCTGGCCGTTCGCGAGACCTGGAGGCGGTGTTCTTACCCTAGCACGACGAGACGTTACTGCTGCTATGCGGTCCCCACGGGAGGGGACTTTCATAGTTTGTCTACTGTATGGCTACCTACCAGGCAGGCTTATGAGCTCCTCTCGAATGAGGGTCTACTATGAGCTTACGGCCGCTTGGCGCTGGTTAAGGGTTGTAGGCCCCTCGGGGCCTCCCTGGCATAATCAGCCTGTAAGGCCTCTGGCCTCCTAAGCACGTTTTAAAGTAGGTGCTTGGTAGATCCGAGGATCGAGCAGATTAACTCCCCTCGCTGGCAAGGGTCGAAAGCGCTATGCTGAGTACTGCTCTCCAGGATGCCCGTCTCTGAGATCCGGCTCGAGGAGGACACTGCCATTCTGCAGTCCCTTGGACTGGATGCCTCTTCAGGAGGCGAGTATCCAGAGGCTCTGTTCTCGAACAGACAAGGATGGCCCGGCCGAAGTGCCCGTTGAAAAAGGCACCAAGCTAGGCCGCCTTGGCGGCGTTAGTGGCTGGCTGGGGCGCCCTAGGGCCCCCTAGCCACATTCCCTTAAAGGAGCCCCCTTCCTTTGAATGGGTTGGATCCAGGCCTTTGAGCGGTCTGAATAGGACCTCGTGCAGCCGCACTAAGGTTCCTGACGAGGCTTATAGCTCGGGCTATGACCGTAGGGAATGCTGTCACTGACAGCCTTGTGTGACCAGAGGGGAAGTGGTTCAGGCATTTCATTTGAATTTGCTTGTCCTGACAGTTGTCACTGCCAGTGGGCATGCACTCCCCTCGGCATGGCGGCGTTGGTATTTCGTTCCCCGTAGCGTCAAGCTGACGCAGCGCGAGTTCCCTTTCGAAAGGGAACGTCTCCGGTTACGTATGTAACCTAGGTTCCCTGAGAACAGGGAACGAGACGCTGCGTCGCTTTGCCATGCCTCAGGGCCTGCCTGCCAAACAGTCCCTTCAGACGATTAGATACTGTCATGCTGGCAAGGCGCCCTTATATACTTCCTGGTCGCACCTTGATGACATCATAGGCTGTCGCCGGTCAATAGGATTGAAGTTTTTTCATTGTGATTTCAGGCACCAGTCACGCTGGAGGCGTTCCCCGTAGCGTCAAGCTGACGCAGCGTCTCGTTCCCTGTTCTCAGGGAACCTAGGTTACATACGTAACCGGAGACGTTTTCCTTGCCTTGTTCTATATAGATTCGCCAATCTCACAAATATTTAAACACTACGATCAGTTTTAAGTGTGCAGTTGTATATCGACATGAAATATCAATTAAAAATCACTTACGTGCATAATAGCTGCATATTTATACTCGAGAACGCTTTGACCCGCTGCCTCGGCGCTAAGGGAGCGTCTGCCAATTCCACCAAGTTGAAAAATAATTTGTATGAATTAAATTAATTTTTTTTTTAATTTTCAAATTCCAATGTTGTGTTGTGCATTATTAAGTTAATTTTACCAATACAATCAAGCTGTGGAATTTTAACATGTCTGTTTTTAAATGTTAAAAGTAATTTTAATTCATACAAATTATACGTTTCAACCAATTGGTGGAATTGGCAGACGTTCCCCTAGCGCCGTGGTATCGGGTCAAAGCATTCTCGAGCATAAATATGCAGCTATAATGCATGTAGGTGATTTTAAATTAAAATTTCATATAGATAAACAATGGTTAGCCTACATACTGTTAAAACTAATTGTGGTATTGATTTATTTGTAAGATTGCAGACTCTATAGAACAGTGCAAACTTTACAGCGCTCCGAGTGCCCCCGAGTGGTCGGGAGCATTTCCGTTGTGTTGTGGCTATTTCGTTGTGTTGTGGACTTTTCTTTGTGTTGTGGCTTGATTTCGTTGTGTTGTGGCTTGATTTCGTTGTGTTGTGGCTTGATTTCGTTGTGTTGTGGATTTATTTCGTTGTGTTGTGAACTTATGTATGCTTTTTAAATTTCGTTGTGTTGTGCACTACTGGGCCACCGTAATAAACTCCTAGTTAATGCTTATTAATAGTTAGTAAGGTAGTTGTTAAGTTTAGGTATTGGGTGATTATGGGATGTAGAATATGATCATGCAGAATAAGGCATTAATATGTGCTTTATGAGTACTAATAAACAGACAATATCCTAGTAATATGCATGATAATAAGTGACTATAGTTAATAGTGAGAATTAGAGCATAAACTAAAGTGTTACCACACATTCTTTCACCATTTACTCCTCTCATGTCGTTCAAGACCTGTATGACTTTCTTTCTTCTATTTCTTCTATTGTCTGTTTTTTTGTTCATACAATGGAAGTCAATGTTTACCAAAACTGAACATTCTTCAAAATATCTTCTTGTGTGTTCCACAGAGGAAAGTCGTACAGGTTTGTAATAACATGAGGGAAGTAGGCTAAATGATTACAGAACGTAGATTTTTGGGCCCTTGTATTGAAATAGCCAAGCATTTATGGCTGTTTTATGTAGAGTATTTTTTTTAAGCCGTCTTCTTAAAAAATGAACGCTACATTTAGAGCGAGAGGAATGGACACTTTTCACATTTCCAGGGTTCTCAGAAACGGAAGTCGCCATAGTTGAGAGTGAACTTCTATAGCGGTGAATTGGAGACAACAGTAAATATAATTTGCATTTCCATTTGCTCCAATAGCAAAAGAAAAATCTGAGTTTATATAAGATAAGATAATATAAGATAATATAGCTAGCATTATAAATGTGCATTAATTAAAAAAAATGAAGATATGAAAAACGTTTCAAGATTTGCGCATCATCACATTCACGGTCACAGTGAAAAGGTTTCATATTCCAGCTAATTTTTTATGTAATGCACTGTATCCTGCATGCTCTCAATTACCACGGATAATCATTTTGAGTGTCTGAAAAACTGCAGAACACATTTACAGTAAATACACTTATGATAAATGTAACTTAAATTGATCAGTAAAAAAATGCTTGATACTCGAGTTGTAAAGTTGTCTAAATAGCTTTTTCACACTTAGTGCTACATCAGCATTGAGGCAACGTGTCTATCAATTGTGCCGCTGTCCACTAGGGGGGAAATCTGTGCTCAGATCAGTGTTTGTCCCATGTGTCCAGTCTGAAGGGCTTGTGTGGGTGATGGAAAGCTCTCCTAATTGGCAAGTTTTCAGGGATGTGTCATTGTTGTAAATTGTGATTTTCAGTAATGTGTCCTCTGATCCATGACTGTACTGTTCTGCGGCTTAAACCCTACTGTAATGAGAAATTTAACCTTTGCAACCTGCAGAACTTTACACACACTCACACACACACACACACACGCACGCACGCACGCACGCACGCACGCACGCACACACACACACACACACACACACACACACACACACACACACACACACACACACACACACACACTCTACTAAGACACTGTGAAATGCATTTATATTTAGACTCACTTGTGCTGTTTATGCAAATTGTATCATGCTATTTTAATGTCAACCAACAGACAAATAGCTATTTAGTCATTGTTTTAGGCTACTGTTATTGTATTGTATATATTTTTAATTGCTTTTTAGATTACAAAACAAAGACATGTTACAACACTACCAACTTATGACAGAAAGGAAAACAATATATACACATATATATACACCCACAAAAAAAAAACGAAATACATTAAAGAAATTAAATGAAGGCCTCCTAGTACAAGACGCATCCACCATACTTTTCTTACATATCTTCTAACATCCCATCAGATATACACGCATCCGTTTTCTGAGAGAATCATAAAGGGGTTCCAAGCATTTTCAAAAGCCTTATATATACCTTTAATAATACACGTTACTTTCTTCAACGACATATTCATTGACATCTCCTTTAGCCATCTCCCTATACTTGGTGCCTCCAACTTTTTCCAATGAAGCGCTCTAAGACGTTTAGCTTATAGAATATACATATAGACAACTATATATTCTCTTTTTCTCAGTTTAAGATTACAAGGATATAAATGTAATATAAACAAAATTGGTTCAAGAGGAATAGTAACAAGCAGTTTTAAGGAGGACAATACTAATACGGAGTGTCTCTTCACACCAAGTGCAAATAGCGTGCCTTGTTGGGAAGTACTATTTGCACTAGCTCCGCCTAACAATGCCTGGATGGGCCAAACAAGATTAAAAAAAAAAAAAACACTCAGGTTGCAATGTCTTCAGTGGTGTATAGTCAGTAGAGCATAAGGCTTGTTTTGACGTGATCGACCCAGGTTCAAATCCGCCTTTTGCAGATCTCGCTCTTCTCTCTTTTCCCATCACATATCACACCGGAAAGGCATTTACTTTCAATAAAAATTGAGAAAATGTTCTAAATGTGATAATAAAGTGCCTAACAAAATGTTAAATAATAATAAAAGCATTTATTGGGTAGGGTTAGGGGTCGGTGTAGGGAAGGCTTTTATTGTCCCATTAAGGTGGCATCCATTTCATATTTTTTATAAATATAATCATTTACACTTTATGTTATTATTGCATCCTGTTAAAGTACAACAATACTGAGGTGATAAAGTATAATGGAGACCAGAATAAAGTATAAATAGCATCTAATTACTATTTACTAGAGGTGTAACGGTACACAAAACTGACGGTTCGGTACATACCTCGGTTTTAAAGTCACAGTTCGGTACGAGTTCAGTACAGCAGTTTTACAAAATGGCTTTTTATTAATTTTTTATTAAACAGTGGTTTACTGAAAAAGAAAAAAAGTGTCTGTCCTTGAATGAATTAAATTATAACTAAAAGTTTATTGAAGATATTTCTGTAAATTATATAGGGAGCCCTGACTTGCACATTAACATTAAAGGTAAACAACAGAGCCCAAACTATTAGCCTTAATTCAGTTGTTATTTATTTTTAGGTATAATAATCAACACTCAAATAACACATTGTATGCAAACATGTAAACTTCAAATAAGGCAGTTTTTGCAATAACTTTTAAATCTAATTATAAAATAGTTTTTTCTCCAATTCGTTGTTGAAATATAATAATTTATACAGAGTGTCTGTCATTTTCATGACGGGTTCATTTAACATGCATGAAATAATCAAGACATCACTAACAGGTTAAGTAGAATATAATGAATATATAGGCTAATATAGAGCATATATTTAGTGAAAGAGTTGATTTTTCTAGTGAATAAAATTCTGTGGACACTGAATGACTGCCTGAGGTAAATATGATGCTAACGTTAACGTTACATGACACTGTTTAGTTTACAAGCAGTTATATTGAGGTCTTTCCGCCGTTGAAACACTGATTGAGCATTTACACCACATATGATACGTGACAGTAAGTTGTAATGTATCCTCAACATACCTTCAGATGTTCATTCATGTTTATTCTTTAGGAAGAGATGATCAATCACGCCACATAGAGCATCAAAACAGCATTTATCGTTTGAATTTTGTGATAAAATGGACTGAATACTTCATATGTTCGTGTGGGAACTCGGATTGAAGTGTTTTCCGCGCTTAAAACAAGCTGACTGATAACTGTTAAAGAATGCACTCAGAAAACGTTCGGTACAGGCGTGCTCCAAACCGAAAGCCCTGTACCGAAACGGTTTGGTGTGAATACGTGTACCGTTACACCCCTACTATTTACACATATTGCAAAGAACTGCTACTTTTACATGGTGTAAATAGAATATATCACTATTTTCACTTAGTAAATAGCATCTACAGCTATATGTATTTAGTGTAAATATCATCTATCTATCATCTATCGCTAAGAAAATGTTATTTTCACTTAGTGTAAATAGAATCGATCACTATTTGCACTTAGTCTAAATGGCATCTACTGCCATACTAATATGTAGAAGCTGCACAGTGTCATTCACACAAACACTCAACACCATCATGACATTTTAAAAATGCAATACACATTAATTTAACAACATTAAATGTAACATAAAACCCTAATTTAGAATAAACTAAGACAAATTCTGGGAATGTCAATATACGTTTTTCACTGTAAATTACACAACATCTTGTTCTTTTTCACTTCCAAAAACTGTAAATTTAACAGTATTTTACTGTTAAATGTAAGGTTAGATCTATTACAGTTATTCCCGTATATAGTACGGAAACTTTCCACTAACCAGCTAACTGTTTTTAACCGTAGCATTTTTACAGTCTCTTACCGTTAAAATCACGATAATTTTTTACAGTGTAGAATTTCAAGATCTCTTCATATTCCCATACATAATGAAAGAAAAATGAATTGCATTTAGGGCAGATGTCTGTAATATTTTCATTGACAAAATAGCATCATTTATAATCATTTTCAGACAAGGTTTAAGATGAAGAAGTTCTACCCACACCTGGGATTAAACCTCGGCTCTTATATTAGGAAACCAGACCTGTTGTGGTTTAATGGAGCTGGGCTCTCTCACAACTGCACAACACTTACTACAGGGACTATTCCCTAACCCCCCCTTGTTTTTAACCACTGGCACTCATATTGGTCAGCCATTACTAGGATTATATGCTCCATGTAATTGAAAACCCAGGCCCTTAAGAGTTGGACTATATTGTGCACATAATGTTGTGGAGAAACTTGTGGTTAAAGTATTCTTCAACAGACTAGTTTGAAAAAGCAGATTCTGTAATAAATGTGTTTAGTTTACCGTTGTTTCTCACTCTGTTTTGCCCAATCTAATATGAGCGGCTGTTTTTCAGGCCACCTTAACCCCGTGCTGAACCCTGTAGTTAATACACTGTAGTTATGATTTTACCATCAATCAACAAGCAGGCACCTAACACACACACATGCACAGCTCCCAGCTCTGCCCTACAATTTAATTGTGCCTGAACCCTCATCAGTTTCCCGAACAATCAATCCCACCCCCGTCCCTCCGTCCCCCCGTCCCCAGCAGGGCTGTGCTCTTTTCATTACACAGTTCAGGCTGCTCTGCAGGTGGCCACGGTGCCTGGTCCAAATCCCCAACCCTGGACCCCCACCATTTGTCACCTATATGAAAGAAAAATCACAAATGAGATGTCAGTAGTTTCTCCAGCAAAAGGAGGTTTTGCGTCTTATGATTGTCTCTCATGTGTCTATTCTGGAGTGTCAAAAAATATCTCAAAAAGATTTCTTTTCAGATCTTTCGATCTAATGGACATAAGCTTGTGCAATTTACATATGAATGTGCCCGGAGAAGATGGAAAACATACAGAGAGCATCAGCTTTCATTTTTGCTCTGACAGCCACAAGCGAGTGTTAGAAATTTAGAACATTGTGCTTGGTACGTTTTTCGTCTTCAAAACAAACTTGATTCTTCAGCCAGCAAAGTAAATCCTGTCTGGCCCTTGCTCTTCACATAATGTTTATGCGTAAGGTTAGTAGACGGAGAGTAGACAGTCTTTTGTGGCTGTTCGATGCATTCGACATGAGCGTTTACACTACAAAAATAATCCGATCAAATGCGATTTCAACAACCTCTGGAAGTTGTCGAAAGTGGACAAGCTCAAAGTTTAGACCCTGATTACACCTGTATTTAGGGTCATCCACTTGTGATGTGATTGTCCAAAATGCATCTTAATATCAGGTGTACAAAGTAGAGGTCTACACGGAGCACCCGAGACCCATGGACCCAGGACCCATATGGGTTCGGGTCTATATTTTAAATGGTCATCCGGGTCTGGGTCGGGTCCCAATCTATTACTTCGGGTCCCTGGTCTGTTTAACATTGTGTGTAATACCTGAGACGATCAGACTCGGAGAACACCTGGCCATAATCAGAGTCAAGGGGGTCGCACACCGGACGCAAAGCTCCGCGCCGCGCCACGTCTTTAAAATTCGAACACATCTCACTACAGTAGTTCTACAATAACTTTATGAAGCGACGAGAATAACTTTATTTTTGCGCACAAAAACTATTCTCGTCGCTTCATAAAGTTATTGTAGAACCACTGTAATGAGATGGACTTTGTAACAACGTCTTTAGTACCTTTTCTTGAGAGTGTAAAGTGCATTGTGCAAATGGAGGCCTTTCTGAGCCATCGGATTTCAACTAAAATATCTTAATTTGTGTTCCGAAGATGAATGGAGGTTTATTGTTGAATATGAGACAATCGGGTCCAGTCAGGTCCGTGTCTTCCCGCCGTATTTGGTTCCAGCTATCATATAATACTATGATGAGGTTTGATTTAGGTTTTTATTCGCATATAAACACATACACAGAGTGCATCACATACGGGAAACACAGAAGCTTGTGTGCGTCACACGCTAGAACAAACCTCATTGGTTCTCGTGCAACTTCCATGTTGACTATATGTGATGTGCTTTATTGCCGCATTCAAGGCAACCCGTAACCCATGTTTTTCCAACCTTCTACCCGTGAAAGTGTACTGGAGCGGCAGTCAAACCCATGGCTTCCCACCCGTGAACTCGTACTAGAACGATGTACTCCCAGTTACGAGCTCTGACGTCACATAGCCCGCGAAACAACAATGGCAGCCCCTATGGATGCGGTGTTAATAAAAGTCGTACACTGTGAGAAATAGACTTTAGGACAATATTACGTTGGAATCAAATTAATAATAATATAATAATGATAAATAATACACACACGATTCCGTTTCCCTCAAATAAGCAAGGAGTAAGCACCTTCGGCGATAGAAATGATTGTAAATGAGCCAAAGCTCCATACGGTCCACCATGCTTTGTTTAGCTACCACAATTCCTTGTGCTCAGGCAGTTTGCGGTGACTTTGCCTGGAATGCTACAAAGTTGTGAGTCGTGGTTTGAAGTCGTGACTTCACAGGCTCAAAAGCCTGCCTGGAACGCAACATACGTATTTGTGTTTATATGTGAATAAAAGCTTAAATCCTTCATCATAAAAAGTGATATCTCTGTACAAGAACTGGATTAAACCACTTGATTCATATGGATTCATTTTATGACTCCTTTATAAAATTTGGATTTTGGTTACCTGGAATTGGAGGGACAGAAATCCTTTTAGCTTTTATTAAAAAAATCTTACTTTGTGTGTTGATTAACAAAATTCTTGGAACAACATGAGGGTGAGTAAACAATGACAGAATTTTATTGTTGTTTCTGTAGAGTAAACATAAACATCCGAGTATGAGAGCAGAAACACATATTTATCTAAATACATCAGAATCCACTAAACAGTCATTCAGTTTGAACTTCTGAGCATACTCAACTCTTTATATGCTAGTGCTTCTGTCTAAAGTGAAATATAGTATAGATTTACCCACCTCCTTGCCTGCATTACTCAGATGAATAATATGAAGACACATTAAGAGGACTAAACTGCTCCATCAGAAAACTTCATTAACACAGTGACCCAAAAAATGATTTGAAAAGTATGGATTTAGTTGCAAGAGATAACAAAATATAACACCACGTGTTCAATATGAAGACAAAAAGTATTTGGATGCTTTCTGGCTGTCAAACGTTTGTGGATCATGTTCATAGTTAATGTGGTGATTAGATCTACACCTGTGGTTACTCTGCTAGTACACCTGTGTCATTGAGATGAACCAACTGCTGCGTGTTTGTTCAGTTTGTTTTAATTTTCACAGTTTTTTGTCCCTGCCTGTGTTCCCTAGTTAGTTTAATTGGTTGTTAATTAGTTCCACACACGTTTCTGTTCAGTTGATCAACCTCCCTGTGTATTTAAGCCCTCAGTTTCCTTTGTTTCATTGTCTGGTATCATTTGCTTTACGTGGTTTTCCGATAGTTTGTTCCTGTATGTTACATTGTGGATTAATAAAGAAGTAATAAAGAAGAAGTTGCTTGGATTCTCCTGCATTGTGCGATTACAAAAGAATGCGTGACAAAATACTTGTTTCTACCATGCCAGCTTGAACAAGCATACTCCAGACCAATGAAAGAGCCAGATCAGAGGACTGAGCCAACCATCGCCCTGGAGCCCGAGCCTGACCCGGTGTGTGAGCTGGCCACATTGTCAGTCCCCACGGGGCTGCTCGTGGAGTATGAGGGCATGGAGGAAAACCCCACCCACACTCCCGTCGTTGAGGGAATGCTGAGTTTGGCATTTTCAATTGATTTATTATGATAAATTAGAAGAGGATATTTACCTGAATCTCCCGTCTCCACTGGTCCTACCCAGTTCAAGACTTCGGTGTCTCTGCTGTTCCCACCCAGCATCTCCAGAGATCCCACCCAGCCTCCTCTTCCAAAGCCTTCCAATTCGCAGGCCCTGCCTCTGCTGGGTCCCTTTAGTTACCCAGATCCTTCTTTGTCTACTTCACCATCCTGAATGGATGCACCTTCAGGTCACCAGCTCCCCCTTGGATAGAAAATCCCCTGGATCCACCTCGGCTTGTCGACCTGTCGGCTCCACCTTGGCTCGCCAGTCCCTTGGCTCCACCCAGGACCATCGTGCTTACGACTCCATAAGGTTCCCTATTCCCTATGGCTCCACCTTGGTCAGACATCACTCTACCTGCGCTACAAACTTACGGGCCTTTAGCTGCACTTCATCTCTCCACCCCTTCGGCTCAATTGGGCTCCGCCTTCCCTCAGGCTCCGCCTCGGTTCTCACTCACACTCTGCCTCAGTCCTCTGGCACCCTAGCTCCACCTTAGAAGTTCATTGCTGTGTCTCTGCCTTGGTCTCCAGAGCCATCGTAATGTGTGGTCCCATCAGCTCTTTGTCTTCGCCTGGGTCTCCACTTCCATTGGCTCCATCTCCGTCCATCGTCCCCCTGGTTTCGTCAGCCAAGTCTCCACCACGGCTCCTCCCTCAACTCCGCCGTGGGCCATTGTCCTGGCTTCGCTCTGGTTCCCCGCATGGTAACTCCTGCTCCTGGCTCATCCCACCGTCATCGCCACCTTGGTCTCTCCTGCCATCATCTCCTCCAGATTCCTGTCATTTACCTGCTCCACATCTTCCTCCAGAACCCCCACCCTCCCTCCTCTCTCCTCTGTTGTTATGGCGAGGGAACATGCCTTCCGGGAGAGGGGCGTAATGGTAAAGGTAAAGTTCACCCAAAAATGAAAATTCTGTCATTAATTACTCACTCTCATGTCATTCATCTTCGGAACACAATTAAGATATTTTTTATGAAATCCGAGAGCTCTCTGACCCCTCCATTGACTGCAACAGAATTGCAACTTTCAAGGTCCAGAAAGTTAGTACAGACATTGTTAAAATTGTCCATGTGACTCCAGTGGTTCAACTTCAATTTTATGAAGCAACGAGAATACTTTTTGTGCACAAAAACAAACAAAAATAACAACTTTGTTCAACAATCTCTTCTCTTCCATGCCAGTCTTCTACACGATTCTTGTAAGCATCACAACATATGCATGTGATGGCCAATAGTGAGTCGCCGCTCTGCCGTACCTGTAAAACCCGAAGTGCTGTACTTTGTGAATAGCCCAACAAAGTGAATAGTGTAAGAGAGTAACAGGGAAGAGAAGAGATTGTTGAATAAAGTTGTTATTTTTAGGGGATTTTGACCACAAAAAGTATTCTCGTTGCTTCATAACATTAAGGTACTTAATGGAGTACACTGGAGTCAGTAGACTATTTTAATGATGTCTTTACTACCTTTCTGGCCCTTGAAAGTTCCATTGCTGTCTATGGAGGGGTCAGAGAGATCTCGGATTTCATCAAAAAGATCTTAATTTGTGCTCCAAATATGAACGAAATACAACTACAGGGAGTGCAGAATTATTAGGCACGTTGATTTTCTGATCATATTTTTTTTCCAGGCACATTTGACCAATTCCAAAACACAGTAATCCTAATAACTACTATTGATTTAGTATTTAATAATGTATAAGTGATATATAATTGTTCATGAAGGCTGGAAATGAAAATCACCTTATATTCAGGTGTGCAGAATTATTAGGCATGTTTTCTTTTACAGATAAATTGAGCCAAAAAAGAGATTTAACTCAGACTGAAAAGTCAAAAAGTATTAAATGCCCATGAGAAGGATGCAATACTAATGCAATACTAGACATTGCAGTTAAGGCATGATCATTGGACAGTGAAATGCTCGTTGGGTCAGCAGGGTCAGACAAAAACATGTGGCGGAGAAAAGACACCTGTTAACTGCAAAAGAATTAAGAATTAAGGTGAAGAATTAAGGGTGAAACCATCAGGAACCCTTTAGTCTCCAGCGCCACCATTTTCCAGAGCTGAACCTACCTGGAGTCTCCAGAAGTGAAGGTGTCAGGATCTCAGAGACTTCAGTTAGGTAAAGAATCCTAAAAAATGACCCCCACTAGATAAGAATCACAAGCTGAAGTGTTGTAAAATACATGAAGAAGGTTTTTTTATAGGCTTTATGGACAGATAGGTTGAGAGTGACTCTTGAAGGACCAGCACCACATCCTCTAGTACCACTGTTTGAAGAATTCATCTTCCAGAATCTGGCAGTACGTTTTGGGAGTTCATTTTAGTCCATCCTGAAGTCCGTTTTGCAGAGATGGACTAAAAATGAACTCCCAAAACGTACTGCCAGATTCTGGAAGATGAATTCTTCAAACAGTGGTACTAGAGGATGTGGTGCTGGTCCTTCAAGAGTCACTCTCAACCTATAAAACCTATAAAGCCTATAAAAAAGCAGGCTTAATGTATTTTA
Source organism: Gobio gobio (assembly GCF_949357685.1). NCBI lineage: Eukaryota > Metazoa > Chordata > Actinopteri > Cypriniformes > Gobionidae > Gobio > Gobio gobio. Next base: position 9,645,860 of record NC_137103.1, read on the forward strand.
CAACACTTCAGCTTATGATTCTTATTTAGTGGGGGTCATTTTTTAGGATTCTTTACCTAACTGAAGTCTCTGAGATCCTGACACCTTGCACTTCTGGAGACTCCAGGTAGGTTGCAGCTCTGGAAAATGGTGGCGCTGGAGACTAAAGGGTTCCTGATGGTTTCACCCTTAATTCTTCACCTTAATTCTTAATTATTTTGCAGTTAACAGGTGTCTTTTCTCCGCCACATGTTTTTGTCTGACCCTGCTGACCCAACGAGCATTTCACTGTCCAATGGTCATGCCTTAACTGCAATGTCTAGTATTGCATTAGTATTGCATCCTTCTCATGGGCATTTAATACTTTTTGACTTTTCAGTCTGAGTTAAATCTCTTTTTTGGCTCAATTTATCTGTAAAAGAAAACATGCCTAATAATTCTGCACACCTGAATATAAGGTGATTTTCATTTCCAGCCTTCATGAACAATTATATATCACTTATACATTATTAAATACTAAATCAATAGTAGTTATTAGGATTACTGTGGTTTGGAATTGGTCAAATGTGCCTGGAAAAAAAATATGATCAGAAAATCAACGTGCCTAATAATTCTGTACTCCCTGTATTCATTTTATTTTTTATTTTATTTTTATTTTTGTTGCAAATTTAATTCACACAATCTCCTCATGACCCACTGTGGGTAGAGTTTAGGGGTGGAGTTCACTGTAAAAAAATGCTACATAATTTATATATTAATATTACTTCAGTTAATAAATATTAGCTTTTTTAACTGTAAATTTAATTAAATAAAACTTTAAATGTTTCTATCATATTTAATTTATGTTAACGTTTTTTTTACCACAAATTTTCACCAAAAAAAATGTTTACAGTGTAGGGGTTCAGGTTCATGATTCATGTTTATACAAATTGTACGCATCACGTCATGTAAATCTGTAAAAAAAAATGGCCGACAAGAAAATCACCAGAAAACCAGTTGATTAGGTCATTGAAGAAAATATTTAAATTGTAAATTCAGTTATGTGACCGAATACCTTTTTTGGAGGCACTGTATTTTTCAGTGATTTCCAGAGGTTAAATCCTTTGATTCACATTTGAATGTCTTACTCTAAACATTCGTTTAGCACCCAGTAAAGCTCTCTCTATCTCTTCCTCTGTGTATGCATTCTGGTTCAGCATATGTATCTGTTATTAAGACATATGGCTGCTTTATTGCTGCTAACAATACCAATCAATACTCATGAAGCATGCAGAACCGTCACCTACCACAAATCTCAGGACCTGAGCGGGAACTGACAGTGATCATCTCACAAACATCTACTGTGCCTCAGATCCACGATAATTCTGCGCAAGCGGAGAGAGAGAAACACTACACACTACAACTGAACAGCAAGATTCATTGTTGCTGCAGCATTTTATACTTAATAAAGGAAATGGTACATGACTCAAGCTGTCTCCTTACAAAGGGAGCGTGTGTTTCTGTGTGTGTGTTAAATCCATCATAATAGTGCAGCCCAGAGCCGCCATTTTACCTTATGGGTCAGTTATTGTCCGTCAACTGTTGTGTGTGTGAGAGAGTAATGATGAAATCTCTCTGTAGTTCGAGATCAGAGGGTCAGAGTGATGATAGATGCTCACTTCCTGTTGCTCTCGTTGCCAAAGGGCTGCACTTCCTTTTTCTCTCGGGCATGCATGCAATCATATTCACACACACATACTCATTCCCATCTCACGCTCTCTTCTCTCACACACATCACACACCTCCTCTCAACCCCTTTGTTTATTCTGCCTTTGATGAAGAGATTCATCTCTGGCACATGTATGTGTGTGTGTGGGAACGCACGTATTTGTGAGTATGTGTGTGTCTGCTAAATGAATAAAAGCAAATGTAAATATGTGTCTGTGTATGGTAGACTAATTATAAGATAAAAATACAACAGCTGTAACATATGTTCACATGTTCTGATTTAGGCTTCATTCTCATGGGTTCCCTTTTTCTCTCCGCGTTATTAACAGGATAAAAACTGTTTCTAAAGCAGTGAGAATGGGTAGAATAAAATCCCCAAAAATCCAAACCAGTAAGATAATTTAATACAAAAAAAAATAATTAAATGAAATAATTGCAAAGAGAAGTTCACAATTTACTAGCATTTAAATAATCAACAAACGTCACAAAGAGGAATACATTACAGTGGTACAAGTGTATTAAATTACAAAGGATAAATATATATAATTAAATATTGACTATAAATACTGAACACAGAGGCACGCCTCTCTTTCTCTTATCTTTATTGCCATCAGAGTTGAGTTCTCCAGCTCTTCTGCTTTACATCATTGCCATTCCATTGTCCACATTCCTTTCCTATCAGCACACACACACATACACATAATTGCTCTCACATACACATCACATAATTACACTTGCAGGAACACAATCTCAAAGACTGGCATGCTCTTGCCTTTGCTTACATCAGAAGGTCAGTTTCTCAGACTTTCTTAGGCCGCCGTATGTGTGTGTGTGAGTGTGTGTGTGTGTGTGTGTGTGTGATGTGTGTTGCAGTACCCCTTGCCTCCAGTTGGGGGAGTCTGTCATCAGGTGTGAGTTCACTGTGCCTGGAAAGCGATTCATTCTTTTAAATAAACCTTTCTGTTTCAGCCATGTCGTAAATTCATTCTCTGTAAATTACTGTTGTTTCCCTTTATGTTGTACTTTGTGTGTCAAATGATTGTGGATCCAAGAGTTTACTCTTTTTCTAAATGTTCTCTTGATATCAAAATTATCCAGTGATTTATAAATAAACGAGCGTTCGACTCTTTAAAAAAAAAGAACCGGTTTCCGGTCTGATATCACCACACGTTATAGGAGATTGTACTGTATGCCTGAATGTAAAAGGATCGTCCACAGACTACTAAAAAATGTAGGCCAACTTGTAAATAATTCCCAAGTTCAACCTTGAATGATTTGTGTTCTGTAAAGTAGGCTTAACTCAAGGCAAATGACTGTCAAATATTTGCCAGGGAGAAAGTGAGAGTATATGTACGTACTGTACCTAAAGTGAAGAACGATGAGGAAATGCTCTCTTAACCATCCCATCTCTCTTCTACAAGTCTAGGATATATGGAGTGCAGTATTCACAGTGAAGTTCGTGGTTTCAGATTAAACTATTCTCCTCAGTCAACATTGCGCTGAATTAACCAGAGGTTTAATGTGTTTAATGTGGAGGTCCTTGGTTCAAACCGTCTGCACTCAGTAAACATCATGCAGTTTGGAGCTAATCAAATATTTGGATAGTCAGATGGCAAAATTTAGCATACTGTGGCAGTATATTAGTATATTAGTGTCTACACTACACACTATATTGCCAAAAGTATTGGGACACCCCTCGAAATCACTGAATTCAGGCGTTCCAATCACTTCCATGGCCACAGGTGTATAAATCAAGCACTAGGCCTGCAGACGCTTCTACAAACATCTGTGAAAGAATGTGTCGCTCTCAGGAGCTCAGAGAACTCAAGTGTGGTACCGTGATCGGTTGTCACCTGTGCAATAAGTCCATTCGGGAAATTTCCTCACTACTAAATATTCCACGCTCAACTGTTAGTGGTGTTATAACAAAGTGGAAGCAATTGGGAACAACAGCAACACGTAAAATCCCAGAGCGGGTTCAGCGCATGCTGAGGGTCAAAATGCGCAGAAGTCGCCAACTTTCTGCATGAAGAGACAACAGCTCCAGACCTCCAAACTCCTGTGTCCTTCAGATGAGCTCAAGATCAGTGTGTAGAACTTCATGGAATGGGTTTCCATGGCCGAGCAGCTCATCCAAGCCTTACATCACCAAGTGCAATGCAAAGCGTGGGATGCAGTGGGGTAAAGCGCGCCACCACTGGACTCTAGAGCAGAGGAGACGTGTTCTCTGGAGTGACCAGATGATCCGATGGACGAGTCTGGGTTTGGCGGTTGCCAGGAGAACGGGACTTGCCTGACTGCATTGTGCCAAATGTAAAGTTTGGTGGAGGGGGGATTATGGTGTGGGGTTGTTTTTCAGGGCTTGGCCCCTTAGTTTCAGTGAAAGGAACTCTTAATGCTTCAGCATACCAAGACATTTTGGACAATTTCATGCTCCCAACTTTGTGGGAACAGTTTGGGGACAGCCCCTTCCTGTCCCAACATGACTGACCAGTGCAGAAAGCATCGCCCCATAAAGACATGGATGAGTGTTTGGTGTGGAGGAACTTGACTGGCCTGCTCAGAGTCCTGACCTCAACCCAATAGAACAGCTTTGTGATGAATTAGAGCGGTGACTGAGAGCCAGGCCTTCTCGTCCAACATCAGTGCCTGACCTCACAAATGCTCTTCTAGAAACGGACTGGCCATTGGGAGCACTGGGTGAATTCCCGGTTGCCTGGCAACTGATTGAGCCTGCTGCGCTCTTTCTTTCTTTTTTTCTAATAAATTATTTTAATTATAATAGTATTGCCTTTTTAATTATATATAATTGCCCCAATGCAAATTCCCAAATTGAGGAATTCGAAAATAAATAGATAATAAATCATGAAACGGTTAGTCTTGACTGGCAACCCTACGATTCAGCTCGTGTGAGCTCTGCATGTCTGGGTTTGTCTTCTTTAACGTAGCTAAGTATTAAACTGCTAGCAAATGTTAGCAGTAGCACTCCATTACTATCGTCATTCAAAAAAACTGTATGCTAAATTACATAATTATTATCTATTGTAAAGTTACAGTAGTAATAGCAGACAGATATTCACATCCTTAATACGTTTGGAGGGAGCTATAGGGCAGACAACACAAAAACATATTTGTAATAATGCAATAACTTGTACAGTATTATGATTTTTCTATAAAGATATTGTCATGATTGTGATGTTAACGTTATTTTACTGTAAAAATGCTACAGTGAAAAACCGTTAATTGGTTAACAGAAAGTTTCCGTATATATACGGTGAATAACTGTAATAGATCTAACCTTACATTTAAAAAATTGTAAGTTAAACAATTTGTAAATTTACAGTTTTTGGAAGTGAAAAAGAACAAGTCATTGTGTAATTTACAGTGAAAACCCGTAAATTGACATTCCCAGAATTCCCTGCGTGACACTTCGCATTTGATGTATTTTCATTGCAATAACTGTTTCTTCTTTGTTTTTTCGAATCAGTTATGTACATTAGGGTTTTATGTTACATCTGATGTTGTTAAATTAATGTTTATTGCATTTTTTTAATTTCATGTGTTTTACCATGATGGTGTTTAGTGTTTGTGTGAATGACACTGAGCACCTTCTATATATTAGTATTGTCCTCTTAAAAGCTGCTTGTGATGAGCTTTGATTCATCATGTGATTCTCATCTCCACTGTGATTGGTGCTTGTCCGTATATATCAAAGGTACATAACAGATATTAGTATTTCAATAGGTTGGTAATTTAACATTATTTCAGTTAATGAAATATGTTTTTTTTACCTTAAATTGTTTACAGTGTAAACATAATCATTACAATATAAACCTTTAAATTATATGGTTTTGAACTGTAAAATAAATAAAAAAATGTAACCGTAATTATTACATTATAAACCTTTAAATTATACGGTTTTGAACTGTAAAATAAAAAAAAAATTAACCGTAATTATTACATTATAAACCTTTAAATTATATGGTGCTGTCCCTAAAAACCTAAAACGTTACTGCCGTATATTTTACGGTTAAAGTTCTGGCAACCACAGCTGCCGTTTTTTTACCGTACATTTTTCGGGGATTTTTTTTACAGTGCTAATTTTGACATTTAAGCAATTTAGTTTTTTAAATATATATTTGCATGCAATAGTTTTGTTAAATATTGGATATTTAAGACATTTTAAGATACAATTTTCCTAATGTGATACTTAATTTTACCTAAAATAAATTTAGATTCTGTGCAATCAAATTACAATGTGTGTTTTTAGGGTTTATTTTGCAATGACGCCTTCCTAACAATAGACTTGCTGAAAAACAAGGGAGAGAGTCGAGATATCAGGGAAAATGACGATAATTAAAAGGAAAAGGGATGTGAAGGTGCAGTTCAAGAGAGAACCTTTAATTACTTTGCATGGCCTCAGCCTAAGGATTTAAACCTTTTTTATGTGATGACGATACAAAAAATATGGTTCGTATGGGATGGCCTGGATGGGCGTGACATTTCCCGGCCCGATATTTTGTCCCAGTCCGGCCCTGGCCAACTCTATATTAAACCCTACGGATTAAGAAAGGGATGTCATTAAAGTTCACGTGCATGTAAAGGCAGTTATATTGCCAAAAGTCCCAAAACGTTTGGCAATATAGTACATTGTGATATGAAAGTGTTTAAATACTATAGTCATAGCCTATAATAGTTTTTAAATGGCACTGTCTATTCAAATATTATATGTTATTACAATCATAACACTGTCAGAATAAAGGGTTGATTATTAAAGCAATCCTCTATAATGTATATCTTGCTTAACAGTCCAATCTGCTGTAGTAGTTCAGAAAGAATGTGGGGAAATTGTCTGAATAATGCTGCATGATACAAACGAGGCTATTATAAATATGTTTTAGCAATGCAAACAGCATGGCTACTTGTAACTTATTCAGGGCTCAGCAATAAAGACGGCCTGATGAAAGTATTCTGGGCTAGTTGGAGGACCTGTTATCACTGCTGATAATCTTATGCCTTGCAATTTTTTTTTTTTTTTTTTGCTATTGTAGAGCAATGGTGTTGTGATTTAAAAATGGCAAATATGCTGTTTTGCTGGCTAACATACTTAAACACAATTATATTTTGCACTGGATGCTATTGTTGTATAAATTCATAATTGCATGGTAGCATTGACTTTGTGCTTATTGTAAATCTAATTCATTTTTATTTAAACAAAACTTCACTTTCAGGAAATGTTAAAAATATATTTGTGATGCCTTTAAATTTGAATAACTTAGTTAATAATTTAAGTTAGTGCAAATAAATGCAATTAATTCAAACTGCTAATATAATAAAATGTGAAGGGAACATGGCAGTGAAAATGTAGATGGCATTATTGATGAGCCTGACTTACTGCTTATGACATGTTGATAGGAAGTATTTGGAAATACTTGTTTATTGATATACAGTGGATGGCTATTGAGCTGTAAGCAGAGACGAGCAGTGAGCTGCTGTTTTAAGAGTCCCTGTAGTGCACTTATCTGGCCTATCTTTCAAAAGACAACAATACGAGTCAGTTTGTTGTTTCAGTAAAGTCTATCTTGACCAATACAACGTGACATTTCCTCACAACTCAACTCATTGCACAGTTAATAATTCCTGCTTAATCCTGCCGAGACAAAATATATCTCTCGTGTGTGTGTGTGTGTGTGTGTGTGCGTGCTTCTCTTGTCAGAGCAGACAAACGATGTGTAAGCAGAGATTCTGTACACAGTGGCAGACACACATTCCCCATCCAACACACACACTCAGGCTCAAGTGTTGCTGAAACTACAACTGCAGTCATTTTGTGTCACACTTTGTTTGATTCATGTCTGATTTACACTTTCCCCCTTTAATATCTACAGTAGCAAGTTGTCTGCGCATCACGTCTATCCCAAGCCATCATCATCATATAGTCCAGCTCTTTTAAAAGGAATGGGGTTTTTTTTTGCAGTTAAGAAAATAATCCTTTCCCCCTTAGTATAATAGTTTAAAGAAACACTAAAAAGAACCTTTTGTGCAATGGAAATGTTACATGGATGTTTTCATGTACAAAAGAACCTTTATAAAGAACTGTAGAACTGTATAAACTGTGACTATATTGTGGAAAAGTTTTATTAAAGGGATAGTACACCCAAAAATGAAAATTGGATGTTTATCTGCTTACCCCCAGGGTCTAATACACCACTATGTCCAGCCGCCTTGAGCGCGCGATCACTTCTGGTAAATGAGGTCTGTACACGATCTGGCGTAGTTTATGCAAGCCCCAGAAGTGATCTCTCGCGTATATCTCTACGCCAGGTCGTGTACAAACCTCACTTACCGGAAGTGATCACGCGCTCAAGGCTGTTGGACATGGACCCTGGGGGTAAGCAGATAAAAATTACATTTTCATTTTTGGGTGAACTATCCCTTTAATGGTTGAGATATTTGTCAGTAGAACTATAACTTATACACTGCTCAACCATGTAGAGAAATGCCAAGGTCATGGGTTTGATTCCCAGGGAATGCATGAACTAAACTAAATAAAATGTATACCTTGAATGCAATGTTTGAATATAAAAGCGTCTGCCAAATGTGTAAACGTATACGTTTGTCAGAGCTTGAATTTGGCACCAAACTGAAGCTTTGTTCACCTAACAAAGGTAATCATGGTGTATAGCTACATGTTTTCTGTAAGGATCAGAATCAGGAATGGCTTAACAAAAATATTATAAAAATTATTACTGATGTACACTTCTTGTGATGTGTCTCACAAAAGAGGAAATGATTTGTTTCAGTTGTCGCATCTCAATAGTTTGAAAAACGCACTCTCAAAAAAAAAAAGTGTACAACATTGTACCTTTTAAGGGTACATTTTTGTACCTCTAAGTCAGGGGTAGGCAAGTTCGGTCCTAGAGAGCTGATGTCCTGCAGAGTTTAGCTCCAACCCTACTAAGCCACCACAGTATAAAACTCATGGCTCCCAGCATGCATTGCTGTATTAAGTATGTCACCATTGTTGAGATTCATATGCTGATTCTTGATATCGGTGTGCGTCTAGACTTTTTTCCCCCTAGAATGTATTTAAAAATCAGAATTCAGAATGTCTGATCTGTGGTAAGAAAGTATTGTTGATGAATATTACTTATTAATATTTTTAGTCAGTGATGAGTTTAGTCAAAACATTTTTCTTCATGATAATTTTTGTTTATGGCTTCTTTTGATTTGAACAGATTATGTGTTTGGTTAACACTCTATCAAAAACCACAAACTCACATTCAAACTGCCAACAGTCAAACTGCCCACCTAAAGGAAACACTGATCACCAGAATGGCGACCAAACATTTTCAATAAAACATCAACATCTAAACCTCTGTTAATTCTCAATAAGAGCTTCTATAGACGTCTTTCAGGGTTGGAGCCAAACTCTGCAGGACAGCGACTCTCTAGGACCGAACTTGTCTACCCCTGCTCTAAGTAGAGGAACACTATGGTATAATTGTACCCTAAGGACCAATTGTGTACCTTTAAAGGTACAGTTATACGTTTTGGAACAAAATTGTACCTCCACTGTACCTTTTTTTCTGAAAGTGTGCTATATAGTAGGCGACAAACAATATGTGAGCCAAGTATTATGTCTGAATTCACAATACTCATAAAACAGTAGGCGAAAAGTACCCCGGATGACCTACTACTTCCAGCAGGATTCTGAAGTGAGAAAACAATGGACATTTTATTATCCCATAAAAATCTAACTGTACCGCTTTTCATGCACCCATGGTTTGGCCCGCACAGCAGTTCACCTCAAATCTGACGACGCATATACATCTATAATACATGGGCGTCGGAAGCAAAAAAAATGTGGGTGGGTCCTCAGAAATTTTTTACTGGAGTAGATGCCAACTACATTAAGTACAAATATACCACTTTACTTGGTAAACGTATAGGTGGGAAAGACAAATTTACGTAAATCGCCATACCAATTGAAAGCGACAGTAGTGTAGGGGTAAGACGCACGTCGTCTAGTTTTGACACAAACCGACCCGCGGTTCGAGTCCCGCATTCGCCGAAATCTATCTTCTCCGTTTTCCCATCACATATCAAATCGGAAAGGCATTTATTTTCAATACAAATTAAGAAAATATTACAAAAGTGGAAATAAAGCGTCTATTATGTGTTTAATAATAAGTGTGTATCGATTAGGGGTAGGTAAACAGACATGTGCTAAATGTTAGAGACGATAAAAGTGAGTGGGTCCAATATCATTGATCGTAAAAAGTGGGTGGGTCTTGTCCCACCCACATACAATGGTTCCGACACCCATGCTATAATATGTTTTTTTTTTTTAAATAACGCGTAAAACAGACAGAGTTTCAGAGCCAAAGTATGATTCTGGCTCTAGATTTTTGTGTGTAAAGGGTGTCACGGCCACCCTAAAATGTTATTGCCGTCCCAACTAGTTCCCCCACACTACTGGATCAGAGTACTGTCAATCCGAAGATTCCTATATGCCATTGGATCAGAGTATTGTCAATTACTGTCAAAGAAGTTTTTGTTTGGAGCGCTCAACAACACCTTTGGATCAAATGGTCAATGATTTGGCAAGGTAACGCTTTTTCAACCATTCGATAAATCTAAATTCAAACTAAAGGCCAATAAAAAAACAGGTACAGTAAAAAGTTCACAATTCTGTGTTTTGTTAGGGCAGTATTTGTGGCAGTCGAGAAATCAGCAGATAGCATTGCTCGGTGTGTATGTTAGAGGAAAAATATAACTGCAGATTTCATGATAAAGTGAGTATGTTATATTTTGACTCTATAAAGCTTTCTTCTCTTACTTGCACCTCTGAAAGGTTTTTGCACCAATGCATTGTTAAAAGAATCAGTGTGTTTTGTAATTGTCCCATATGAAACTTTAACAGGCAATTTAAAACTGGTATAATAAAATGTGCTAATTCACGACATTAATACGTCATTTATTCAATCACTATGTCGAATTTAACGCATCTTTAAGGATGGTGTTGAATCGAATGCTGAATAGTGCTCAATGCAAGTCACATTATTTAAAGGGGAAGTTCAAGCATTAATGAGTAACAAAAACTGCACTGAATCAGTATTTATTATTTTTACTTTCATGTGATATGTAATAATGACACATAATAATTAGTTATGTCTGAGAACAATTTCTTAGCAACTAGGGATTGCACAAATATATATAAATATTATATAGGCCTAGGGTTATACAGGCATCTGGCTACACAATGGTATTACTGGTATTAATTTGAATCCTTATGAACAAATATATACAAATATAATTTGGAATGTATCTATGTATTTGTTAATTAATACCAGTAATAACAATGTTGCTGGGGGCATCCCAGGCTGGATTTCGCCTATATGGTGTCAGAATGGCTAGACACGACCCTGAGGTTATGTCTTAAAACCCATTTAAGCCCACTGGTAACTATAGTTGCCGCAGTGTATAGTTGTCATTTTCCTTCTGTAAGTATTTTTCTTGATATTATCCATGTTTTATATCTTAATGACACACAACAACCAAATAAAGGATGTCAAGAAAAAAAAAGGTATTAACTTCCTTCCTGTCACATGAGGCTGCCAACTTCCTACCCATACTTCCAAGAAGCATAGTAAAGGCAAACCCTATATATCTATCTATCTATATATATATATATATATATATATATATATATATATATATATATATATATATATATATATATATATATAATATATATATATCTACAGTACATAATCGTGAAGGTCTCTAGAATCATCCAAACAAAACCAATCATAAAACAGATCTACTGTTTTTAGTATACTTAGTCAAAAGTCTAAGCGGAACTATAGTTGCCGGTGGACAAATGACTTGTAAGTACATATAATTGGGTATACTGTGTTAACAGGTTAATAAATCAAGATTTTTGGTCTTGTTTAGTGCTTTTTGCTTTCACAATATCCCACCTAAAACATAACTTTACCCTTTAACTGACATTTCTTCTCTACAGTAGACCTTAATTCGATAGGGAAAAATATCATATTTTATGATTTTATGTCTTGTAAGAGGCCAAAATATTGAGTTCCAGTTTGGAATGGAAGCGTTTCATTCTAATCGGTCAAGGGACTAGTAGCTTGCGATTCCATTATAATGAGGAAATTAAGACAAGTAATACGTTTACATTTACATTATTATATGAAATCACCTATTACAGTCAGCCATTGAATACTATGGCACTATTTTATAATTTTTTTTGTTATATAGATGTAATTTTTTCGTCAATCTATTTATTTATTTTCTTTTAACTTTTTGATACACAATGCCCTGTTGGGGCAACTTAATGGCTGCACTTTGTTCTGCACTATGTTCCACCACTTTAAGACAAATGTATTTGTTGTTTGTTGTGTTTTTATATTCAAAAGATTATAAGATAGATGCAGCTTTTTTGAGTTTGGATCGAATGTACTTCGACTTTTATACACAATAAATGTGTTTACGAATAAAGGTTGATCTGTTGAAAGAAGTTATTTTGAGTTAGATGCCAAATGTTCTCCTCCTATAATTAAATTTGACATTGAAGGGGTGCATACAACATACACTCACCTAAAGGATCATTAGGAACACCTGTTCAATTTCTCATTAAAGCAATTATCTAATCAACCAATCACATGGCAGTTGCTTCAACAGCTGTTTTACATTATAATATTATTTTACAATATTTCTGTTTTTACTGTATTTTTAATCAAATAAATGCAGCCTTCCATGCGACTGTGTAGAAAGAACCTTTTTATTTTCTAAATAAAAACGTCCAAAATAGGCTACACAACTTATTATTTTAAAGGGAGAAACTGGAAGCTATGCTGTCTACTCTGTCCAAAACATGCAGCACGTCAGACAAAATATTTGCACTAAACCATATAGCGCATTTTCTAATAAAAATCCATTCATAATAAGGTTACCAGGCAATTGACGAGTACGTTTTAGTAGGACTTTGAACCCTGACTAACATGCGAATAGTGTCAAGCAGATGGCGCTGCTCGTGCAGCGCTGTCAGAATCAATCCGTGCATATATTAGAAAACTTTTTGCAATTTATTACAATAATTGTTTAAGGCCATTTCGCGATTTCAATCATCATAAAATAACTTTGCCGGAGAGTAATTTATTGTGCTCTTGGGGGCCCTCTGGTGGCCAAGGGGTCCCTAAGCAGCCGCTTAGTTCGCTTATGCCTTGGGTCGGCTCTGACTGGACTAAAATGGCCCCCACAGTCAACAGATCTCAACCCAATAGAGCATCTTTGGGATGTGGTGGAACGGGAGCTTCGGGCCCTGGATGTGCATCCCACAAATCTCCATCAACTGCAAGATGCTCTCCTATCAATATGGGCCAACATTTCTAAAGAATGCTTTCAGCACCTTGTTGAATCAATGCCACGTAGAATTATGGCAGTTCTGAAGGCGAAAGGGGGTCAAACACAGTATTGGTATGTTGTCCCTAATAGTCACTTTAGGTGAGTGTATTTGCCTACCGGCAACTATAGTTGCCGCACATTCAAATATGATTTTCAAGAAAAAAAAGGAGAAAAAAAAACCTGAGGAAAATAAATGCAGAACATGTTCACATAGGACAGTATTAACATGACTATTTGCATGAAACCATTCAGAAAAATCTGGGCACAAATGGGTTAAGTGAACGTAAAAAGTCGAGAAAGAATGCATGTGTATGAGTATATTAGATCTGTGCATTATATCTTAAAGTGACAGCAGCCTAATATTCCTGCTATCTGTATGTGATTTTAATGTATATCAAACAACAAAAGACATGGAAATCACTCAATGCTCTTGGCTGAATAGCTTTTGTAAGTTTAATAATGATTCATCTTAATTTAATTTATAAAGTGAAGATTATATGCAATGTTGTTTTACATTTGATTACTTCATTCAAATTTTCTGTATTTAATTTGTATCTTTGCTCTATTGTATTTATTTGTGCTTGTAGTTTGATTTGTTCTTATTTTCTTTTTATTTGACAGCAGTCTTTTTTCCCCTGAACATAGCACACTGAAACCGTGACCCTAAAACCGATAAAAACCGAATGGTGAGTAATTTGAACTGTTCCACCACTATGTTATTTCGAACACAGCGAGTATCACTGATCTGCTATGTTGCATGCGGAGCAGACATGGTGTAACTGTTCAAGGGTTTCATGAGATGAAAAATACCTATAAAATTCTTCAAATTGACTCATTTCTGAGTTACAATATGCATGCAGACACTCTTATGTGCATAGTCATTGAAATATATGCATGCACACACAAAGACTGTAGAGGTAAATGATGCCATTTGTCTCCAAGTGTCAAAATCTGGGTCAAATCACGGTCTGCTCTAAACTGCCTGCGCGGTCATATACAGTCCGACACATAGGCCTACGTCTGATCTCACCGCACTGTAATGTGATCCACTTCTTGCCCCACACCGATCCAAACACACATCCCCGGCAGGATGGGTATATTTAACCCTCGCCGTCTCCTCGCATTACTGCAGCCATTATCTGTTAGTTAAAGGCTGGGAGTGGTGTGCAGGGTGCTCTGCCTCCCTGACCAGCTGCTGAACCCTCGCACACTCCTGGAAAACACGCTTGGGCCGCGCTGCTCGTTTGTCACGCAGTACACTGACAGTAAAAGGTCATCGCCTCCCATCGCTGCGAGCAAAAAACAGCGGCCTCCATATTACCCAGCACGACGGATTTGTTTAAGACTGGGAAGACAAACGCACACGTGCACGCACGCACTCAGAGCTTTATCTAATCTAGGCCACCTGTCTGTGCATCTACCTCCCATGGCGGCGGAGGACGTGAAGTGTAGATGTGCAGACGCTGCGTAACAATGCACAGCCTCTTACAGTCATCTGCCAATAACAATGTCGGTAAATGAGCACTGAGACCCTTATTCTGCTCGCCAGACACCCGAGGATGGACAATCTCTCACTTTATGAATAGAGGCAGGTTGTATTCTCTCTCTGCAATGGGAAATTCCAGGTTTTTGGACATTAATTAAGCAGAATGAGACCTGCTGACACACAGATCGCACCTGAATATAAATATACATGTGCGATTTCTACACCTCAGAAAGCAGGATTTTTCTGCCAGCCCAAATATAAAACCCTAAATATAGCGCAAGAACAGAACAAAGCGGGATTACCGTTACAAAATGAAATTTTTAGGCTACGCTGTATTTTAAGGGGATGTAGTTACATTGTACTTACACACATAAGTACTGGGTAATATTAATTAACTACATGTACTTACTATAGAGTTATGAGTTTTGGTATTGGGTTAGCTACTTGTAATTATGCATAATTTACTGTTATTACTATCGTCACCCTTGATGCTGCAAAACATGCGAGTACAAAGGATAAAGATGTCCGTTTAGTGTGTTTGCATAGACACAAAATGGCACATTCTGAACCAGTTGAACAAAATTCAATAATACAGGCATTTGTGAACTGTCACGTATCATTTATGCAAAGATATGGGACCCGCAAATAATTTCAATGAAGCCACTTTTCAACAAAAGATATACAGACAAGTATTTGTGTTATTTGTGAATAAAATTGAAATTGCATATTGATCAAAAAAAAACGTGATAGCATTTGCAGAGCCTTAGTCTCTTCCTCACACACATAATAATAATAATAATAATAATAATAATAATAATAATAATAATAATAATAATAATAATAATAATAATAATAATTAGTTACATTCACTTTTCTGGGTACTCAAAACGCTTTACATATAGAAGGAGGGAATCTCCTCCACCACCATCACTGATGTGCAGCATCACCTGGATGATGAGACAGCAGCCATATTGTGCCAGAACACCCACCACACACACCAGCTGATTGGTGGAGAGGGGACAGAGTGATGAAGCCAATAGTATATATACACTCACCTAAAGGATTATTAGGAACACCTGTTCAATTTCTCATTAATGCAATTATCGAATCAACCAATCACATGGCAGTTGCTTCAATGCATTTAGGGGTGTGGTCCTGGTCAAGACAATCTCCTGAACTCCAAACTGAATGTCAGAATGGGAAAGAAAGGTGATTTAAGCAATTTTGAGCGTGGCATGGTTGTTGGTGCCAGACGGGCCGGTCTGAGTATTTCACGATCTGCTCAGTTACTGGGATTTTCACGCACAACCATTTCTAGGGGTTACAAAGAATGATGTGAAAAGGGAAAAGCATCCAGTATGCGACAGTCCTGTGGGCGAAAATGCCTTGTTGATGCTAGAGGTCAGAGGAGAATGGGCCGACTGAAATAACCACTCGTTACAACGAACCGAGGTATGCAGCAAAGCATTTGTGAAGCCACAACACGCACAACCTTGAGGCGGATAGGCTACAACAGCAGAAGACCCCACCGGGTACCACTCATCTCCACTACAAATAGGAAAAAGAGGCTACAATTTGCACAAACTCACCAAAATTGGACAGTTGAAGACTGGAAAAATGTTGCCTGGTCTGAAGAGTCTCGATTTCTGTTGAGACAGTCAGAATTTGGCGTAAACAGAATGAGAACATGGATCCATCAAGCCTTGTTACCACTGTGTAGGCTGGTGGTGGTGGTGTAATGGTGTGGGGGATGTTTTCTTGGCACACTTTAGGCCCCTTAATGCCAATTGGGCATTGTTTAAATGCCACGGCCTACCTGAGCATTGTTTCTGACCATGTCCATCCCTTCATGAGCACCATGTCCCCATCCTCTGATGGCTACTTCCAGCAGGATAATGCACCGTCACAAAGCTCCAATCATTTCAAATTGGTTTCTTGAACATGACAATGAGTTCACTGAACTAAAATGGCCCCCACAGTCACCAGATCTCAACCCAATAGAGCATCTTTGGGATGTGGTGGAACGGGAGATTTGGCCCTGGATGTGCATCCCACAAATCTCCATCAACTGCAAGATGCTCTCCTATCAATATGGGCCAACATTTCTAAAGAATGCTTTCAGCACCTTGTTGAATAAATGCCACGTAGAATTAAGGCAGTTCTGAAGGCGAAAGGGGGTCAAACACAGTATTAGTATGTGTTCCTAATAATCCTTTAGGTGGGTGTATATGGGGATGATTAGGAGGCCATGATGGACAGAGGCCACTGGGCAAATTTGGCCAGGATGCCGGGGTTACTCACCTACTCTTTTTCCGAAGGACATCCTGGGATTTTTAATGACCACAGAGAGTCAGGACCTTGGTTTAACGTCTCATCTGAAGGACGGGCAAAGCTAAACTTTTATGATATCATTAAATCTTAATAGGTCCTTGTCTTCACTTTTGTGGAATGGAAAGGAACAGCAGAAACATTCTTCTAAATATAATTTTGGGTTTCAAGGCATAAGAAAACTTTGGAATGATTTGAATACATTCTATTTGGATTAGTAATTCATTTAATACCATATTGATAGTTTTTTAGATCAAATTACAGCAACTATTGGCATATAAACATTAAATTACACTCTTTACTATTGACACACTGTAACTCAGGTTCAACACATTCAAAATGTTGTGTTTTATTTTTTATTTTTTAAAGATGGACATCTTCACTTTTGCACCCAAAGTCTACTCTGAAGATGAATCTCTATGCTTTTTACACTTTTTCTTACAAAGTATTGTCTGTCACAACAATTTCGAGGTGAGTGCAAACAAGATGGAGAAAACACATGGGCAATCTTTACTTTTATTTTATTTTATTTCCCCTCTTTCAAATTTTCAGCATTTTCTGCCTTCAATTTAAAAACATGCTCAATATCTAAAAATAACTGTCCAAAACAAATGCATCCACACCTGAATTATATTAGAGAACTGGAGGATATTTGCATCTGAAAATAGGTTAATATTATCTTAGTTAAGCAAATTATAGTATTACTTTTTTTTTCATGAAATTCCTTTAAGTGGTACTTCAGCGCTGGGAAGATGAATGTGTATTTAAACTGGGTCATTTATGTAGTAGAAATGTGGAATTATTTTTAAGTTGGTGCCTTCTAGACTGAGAAAAGACAGAAAATTGATTTTTGTCTCATGTGGATGAAAGACAACAACTCCCAGAATGCACTTGCTTCGCTTCCCAATGAGGCCACTCCCAAAGCCACGCCTACCGGTTACATCTCTTGCCCACCGCGGCTCGATCCCACCATCGTTTTGATTTTCATTGTAATAAAATCATTTCATTCAGTTAGAGAATAAACACTACAATTATAAACTGAATGTGTCTTTTCAATAAAGTGTGAGTGAGCCGAACGAAAGTCATGTCACAGACGCAGCAGAAGTCACGAGAGAAGAGCTGAGCAGAGCTGAGATAACGTTAAGCGCCAGTCTGGCACGTTTTCAGATCGCATATGGAAGCTAAACTTTCATAGGAATTAATTGAAAAGTTGAACCGCTCCGGTATGAATGCCTGAGGCCGAGCCGAGCACATTTACATTCTGTGAGTGAGATCCCTCCCCTATGGGCGGGTTGAAAACATGCAGAACTAGCTCCTACTACTGGCTGTAGTCTTTAGGCTCTGGCCAAAAAATCCTCCGATGACGCAAAATGACGATATTTGCGTCATCGGAGGATTTTTTCCAGAAATAAAATGCACAATTCTCTCATCTCAGGGGGGAAATTATCATAATTTGAATATACTACCGGGTTTCTACTGATACAAAGCTTAATGCTAAATCGCTGAAGTAACCCTTTAATCAGTGAATTTCCATTCCTTATCCTGGCAACGAATGCCGGTATGTCTGATGATAGTGTTTTTTCTTCTTCTTTCCAATCCCTCTGCTGTACTTATTGAAAAACAAATACATATTTTGTTTGCTGGACCATCGGGACCTCCCACAGTAAGATATGTAGATATATGAAACATTACTATCATTGCTTTAATACAACCTTGATATTTTGTTAATTATTGTATTGTGGTATAATATGTGTTACTCTCTCTTTGCAAGGGCTTGTTTGAATTGGTCCACTGCACATCACATAAATACACTATGTATCTACATTATTACCAGCAGTAATTACTGAATTACATTCAGAAATTTTTCAAATGGCCTGAATGTACATGTGTGTGGATGTGTGTCCACTACCATAATATCTGCTGAAGATTCAGCTTTGCATTACAGGAATACGTTACATTTTAAAATACATTCAGATAGAAAACAGATATTTTTAAATCTCAATAATATATGTTTTCACCAATGTTACCCACCCCAAATATTTGTGAGTGGCAGTGTATGTTATAGAGTTCATGTGTGTTTTCTGCAGCAGAGGTGAAGTGAGGGCGTATCCATCAGCCTGAGGGTGCATCTGACATCATCAGGTCATAAACTCTGACCTCTTGACCTCTTTCTGGTCATATCGCACAGCACTCATCAGCTTCAGACACACACACACAAACACACGCCACCATATCTGAACTGACTAGCTTCATGAACAATTGTATGATTCCCATAGAACTGTCCAGTAACACTATTTTACAGTGTTTTTGTTACACGTTTCATGTACTTACTAAAGTGATAACAGTAAATTCTGCATAATTACATGAAAACCAAACCCTAATCCTAACCCTAACGCAATACGAACCAGAGACATGTAAACAAACTAAAGACGGGACATGATGTCACAAGATGCGAAAAATGCTCAATCGTTTTTTCCTCGTCATAGTCGTGATCTTGCCCATCACAGTTCAGTATGGCGTCAGAACCAATCTTGATTTGTGTGTATGACGGAGGGATTCCTGTCGCTGTTTTGACTCCTTTACTCATTTCATAAGCTCTTCATGAGTTCTCAGCTGGTCAAAATACCATCATATGTTGCTACACACACACAGCAACCGCATTTATCCCAGAACACAGCATTGTTTGGATGTTCGTAAGTTCCGTCACGAAATATACATAATAAAAGCCGACCAATCAGGTTGTGAACTGGTTCAGTGTTAAAATGCCAGTGTGAACGCTAAGCGGACCAGGACTAAGGGCGTTTTCAGACCTGTAGATTGTTTGTTTTGTTCCGAAACAGGGATTTAATTTGTTACAATGTTGCATTTTCTTCTTGGTTTGGTTCAATTTCACATAGCAACCTTTCAAAGTGTACCAAAATGTGTTTACGCAAGTCACATGTGAGTACAACTGTCCTCTTATTGGTCAGAGTTTCCTCTGCATCATCCATTGAGATGATAGACAAGTTCTCTCCATGAGCTTATTGTGGCTTTAGTTGTAACTGTTGAGACACACACAAACACTATATGAATGTAGCCATCATTCCCGCTGTTCAATTATAGACTACATTCATATTAATACAGCAGCAAATTCAAAAGCGCTCTCTCTGGATCTCCCAGCGCTGTCTAGAGGTTAACTGTGTCAGGACCAAGCGGAAACCTCCCCCAGTTTCTCTTGAAGCCAATATGGAAGTGACTTAAACTGCAATTCATCGACTGGCCACTAGAGACAGGCTCCAGAAGGGAGCAGAATCTCATTGAGCTCCATGTTAAAATGGCCAACTTACAGCAGAATAAAACATGTTTACAGTCTGGTAAAAAATTGTGGTTTTGGTCTATACGGCTAATTTTGCCCTTCATGACGACTGTGAGGGGGGTGATTTGTTTTATAACTCATTTGTTTACATTATATAAAGCCTTAAAGTTCTGCATAATTAAGGGGCGTGGCCACTTTGAGTGACAGGTGGATTGTCGTCTGCTGTCTGTTAGTCATCACATCACCTCAGCTCCGCCCACGTCCCGCCCCTTTGCCCATTTCCTGTTATCCGGGAGTGACGCACTGACAAGATGGCAACAGACTTTGAGGCTTCAAAAACTCTCTTCAGAAACCTCCGGGTGACATCACGGACACTACGTCCATATTTTTTTACAGTCTATGGTCGGGACGCACACAAACACTGTCAAGGCTTCATTGGGACAGCATTCTCACACAGAATTTTAAGATGAAGAGGTGCTCTTTTGGTTTTCAACTGTGATAACTAATGTGCTCACTCACAGAATCAGACACAACTGCTTTTTATATAGCACATTTCCCGTTATGAATTATAATATAATTTGGTTCATTGGTCTGTTGGGTCGAATTGCTTTCACACCTCAAGTGAACCGTCCCAGAGGTCTCTTGCAATCAGGCTGAGGCCACCTCATTGTTTTGGGTCGGATCCGAGCACGATTGCCGTGTTCACGATATGCCTAAACGAACCGAACGAAGGGAGAAAACGCACCAGGTTCTGAAACAACAGGAGTGAAAGCACCCTAAATGTTTGCTTTTTTTGGTCTGAACCAAACGAACCAAGAGATATAATAATCCAGCCAATTCACTTGAGAGCTTACAAGTTGAAATTGTGGACAATTTTAAATATCTTGGTTCAATTCTGGACTCCCAGGTGAGCTTTTCTGAAAATTCAGAGTACTCAGAGTGCTCGCAGCAACTATTTCTTCTTACACAACTCAGTAGCCTTGGGGTTTGTCAGAGTGTGAATTTGTGTGCTTTTTTAATGTGCTGGTGATCCATAGACACATTTCCACCTTGGTGGACAATAAGGATATACATTACAAATTACAATTGAATAAGTGTGAATGCTGCCAATACAATACAACCAAACTACAAATGTGAACAACACCCATATTCTTCTTACTCAAACCTTAACCCTAACACCTAACCTACCAGTCAACTAATACTCTAATGAGAGTTAGTTGACATTTAGTTGCAAAGTTACTTATAGTCAGTAGAATGTTTCAAGTGGACCGTCGAAATAAAGGGTTATTTTGTTTACTTGCACAATTTATTGCAGCGGTGCAAGGACAGTGCTTTATTTATAAATGAAAGAAGAGCTCATCCTCTATAGAGTGGTGCAGGTGTGACATCCCTTTTTAGGCCAAAACGCAGCACGAGTTAGCATTTTAGCACTTCCGGTTCCCTTGTACCGAAGTCAATGGGTTTTATGAATGGGGTTTTGTTTAAATGGCTGAAATAAAGTCTGTGGTGAACACAAGCTCAAGACACTTTCACGTTTTATTCTACGATATATATCAGTACTCGTAATTTTTTAAGCTGTTATGTATCTTGAAAAAGGCGGTTGCTAACAAGTGGCTAAATGAGACTACAGAGCCTGTCGAGGAGATTAAACACCATCACGCCGAACAGGTAACCTCAGTCCGCTTTTACAGCGTCGTTATGCTTATAATTGTGCTCTTATAAACTAGTCCAACTTAAAGGGTTAGTTCACCCAAAAATTAAAATTCTGTCATTAATTACTCACCCTTATGTCGTTCGAGACCCGTAAGACCTCCGTTCATATTCGGAACACAAATGAAGATATTTTAGTTGAAAGCTGATGCTGAGAAAGGCTTCAGATGGGCCTCCATTGGCATTCAGTACATTTATACTCCCAAGACCGATAAAAGGCACTTAAAATGTCGTTACAAAGTCCATCTCACCACAGTGACTCTACAATAATCTTACGATGCGACGACAATAGTTTTTGTGCGCAAAAAAAAATCAAAATAACACCTTTATCCAACTTGTTATTGCCTTCCGCGTGTGCCTCCACGACACATGCGTGAGAATATGACGTAGCGCCGGGGTTCGGGAATCCATGAAATACACACTTAAGCCCCATTTTGAGCACTACGCCGAGACCTAAAGCACGATCAATGTAGAATCCAACAGCTGAGATACGCGCGCCTTCCTCTGATTGTAAACAAATCACTTCTGGGTCATGTGTCCGAACGCCGGATCTGCGTCATATTCTCGCGCATGCGTCGTGGAGGCACACACGGAAGGCAGTAACAAGTTGGAAAAAGGTGTTATTTTGATTTTTTTTGCGCACAGAAAACTATTAAAAGTCTAAATTGCGGAAACACTGGTACTGTTTTATTTTTTTAATGCATTGATGTTTTTTAATTTTTATTGTTGTTGTTTTATATGATGTCCAGTCCATTCTACCCCGTCATTATGTTCATGATATTATTATTTTTATTTAATTTTTTAAAGGCTGATGATAGTTAAACTATACAAAAATAGCACCTATGCCACATTACAGCCTAAACACAATTAACAAGTAATTGCATCTAGCATTCATGCACAAACTATTGAGAACTAGCAAAAGTGTTTGTTTTCCAGTAGATGGCAGCAATCTTCCACTAATATGCACATTCATGTTTTCACCATGAATTAAACTTTGGAGAAATTTAGATATTTAATGTGAAATTTACATAAAATGTAGCTATTTTAAATAAACCTGTATATAAATATCATTACTAATTTCGGCAAATACATTTTAAAATGTCCATATGTCCCCTTAAAACTGCACAACTGTAGAGTAAAAACATTAGGCTATTAAAAAAGTGATAACATGCGTTTAAAAAAAACAGATATGATTTTTTTTTTTTTTTTTTTTACAAAATACACTGTCTGTGGCCACTGGAGAACCCAGAACTGCTGCCTGCATATGGTTTAAGTTAAAACTGGAATTAATTAGCGTACATTAGTATTTTACTATGCAATTAAATAAACTGTTCATTCATTACATCACTTTACCTCTGTCTTTACACTGCAAAAAATGCTCTTCTTATTTAATAATTTTTCTTGTGTCCAGTCCAAACATCAAACAATTCTTAAAGCAAGATGTATTTACTAGTAAAATTACATTAGATAATTTTTCCTTGTTTTCTGGGGGAAAAAATCAAAATGAAGTGAGTTTTAGCTTAAAACTAGCACAATTATCTGCCAAATGGGGTGAGAAAAATTATATTATTTCTGTTTGGGACAGAAACAAGAAACAAGATTTCAATCAGAAACAAGATTATTTTTCTCACCCCATTGGCAGATAATTTAGCTTGTTTTAAGCATAAACTCACTTAAGAAAACATATTATTTTACTTATCTAGTAAATTCATCTTGGTTTAAGAATTTTTAGATATTTAGACTAGAAACAAGACAAAAATACTAAATAAGAAGAGCATTTTTGCAGTGTTTCCCTTATCTTGCCAGAATCAGAGGGCTTCTGTTTTTTAAGACACTACAATTCGGCAATCCGTCATAAATTATCAGGCAACTTTCACCGGGTCTACACCTGGAGCGAGCGGCCAAGCACCCTAAAAAATGAAAGCAATCCTGTCTACATTAGATGCGGCTAGAGGCGACCCGACACAACACATTCCCAACATTAAACTGATCACGCGTTATATTGCTGACGCACTTCAAGTAGCTCGGCGGGGGGAGATTGAGGCGGACCGGGAAGATGCGGGGGACTTAGTTAAGTTTTTTTGCGCTTTATTTGGTAATATTTCAAATTAATATTAATAAAATAGTATCAGTAATAAGTTTTGGCGCCCCTATGGATGAGTGGCGCCCCTAGCATTTGCCTATTCCGCCTATGCCACGGGCCGGCCCTGGGAGGTCTTACGGGTCTCGAATGACATGAGGGTGAGTAATTAATGACAGAATTTTCATTTTTGGGTGAACTAACCCTTTAAGCCGCGTTTCCACCGCAGGAACTTTCCCCAGGAATTAGGAACTTTGGGGTGGTACTCTGTGTGTTTTGCTTTAGTATCAGTGCTTGTCTCTTTTCCGCAGTTTTGTTAATGACCTCTTTATTAAACCAATACATAACTACCAAAAGCAGCGCTGCTTGCATCTCCTTGTTATTGTTGCAGACAGTATCGCGCAAAAATGATTACTGTCCGTCACTGACTGGGAGGAGCAGCTGCGCGAAGTCCTACATCACCGGACTTATTTGCCAAATCTTCCCGGTACTTTAGACCGCAGTGGAAACGCAGACAGTAGCAGGTCTGGGGGGGAAAAAGTTCCTGTAAAAAAAGTTCCTGGTACAAATTGTTCCGGGTAATTTCGGTGGAAACGCGGCTTTAGCCTGACGTCGTCATACTCAGATTCTAGTCAGAATATGAGTCTGATCTGCACCATTGGGCTGTGATTATGGGGTGTTTCATCCGAACCAGGAAAGAAAATGCCTCTGCACTTAATTGGACAGACCTACAACCAATCAGAGCAACGGAGCGACGCATAGTTGTCAACAGAACTCAACTGCACGCACGCTGGAAGAAGTAGAAGAAGAAGATGAGTGTGAACAATCTTTGCCGGTGTTGTAAAAAGAATTTAAGGATACACGGAGTACTTACCAACACCATCATCCTTTCTGAGAGAAATAATAAAGGTGAATGCATATACGAACAAGTTCTCCGTTTAGGATTAGAACGAACTCAACCCAAGTTACTTTACTGTTGATCATCTGTCCATCATCGTACAAAGCCCGCCCTGATGATTTGATTGGTCCGAACAGCTCTGGTTCCAGCATAGTTGCTCCACAACGGATCAAGTCCAGACCGAACTTCCTGACCTCAAATGTTGTGGGCGGGGCTAAGTTCGGCTGGCATCCAGGTTAAGTCCAACTCAAACTTTGTTTGAAAATGTTTTGAGATAAAGATTAAAAGAGTTGTCGGAAGCTTAGTGATGGTGATGTTGAAATGCAGGGCTGTGGTGTAGTCCGTTTATAGCCTACCTTTAGCTTTTCACTTCTGGCAACTGCATTTAAATTTACATTTATGCATTTGGCAGACACTTTTATCCAAAGCGACTTACAGTGCCCTTATTACAGGGAAAAATCCCCCTGGAGCAACATGGAGTAATGTGTCTTGCTCAAGGACACACTGGTGGTGACCGTTGGGATCGAACCAGCAACCTTCTGCATATCAGTTCCATGGTTTAACCCACAGGACCACCATCTCACATTTAGGCTTCAAAATTCATAAAATTTGTGTTCATCTGTGAAAATGATCTTGATGAACAAAACATGCAAGTATCATATACTTTTGTTGATCACGAGCTTGTTTTTTTTTTTGCGATAATCCAAAAGCCTATGGGAAAATCCTATTAGGTTTTTCTCGAGGGAACCAGTGCGATGCGAACTTCCGGTTAGGCTACAAAGTGACGTCACACTTTCATCACTCTATAGACATGAAACAAAACTGCCAGACACGCCAACCTTTGTTGGAAAGGTCGGACATTTTACATATCTTGGATTGTTTCTGTATAATAATTAGAATTTTACTGTAAATACAGTCTGTATCTATAAGAAGTGGATGCACAGATTGTATATCTTGAGGAAATTAGGTCGTTTTGGCAAAGTAAAGACGTGCTTGAAATGGTAGATGCAAATCTTGAGAGTGTCCTGAGATAATATTACATGCTGGTATGGACAATTAAATATAGCAAGTAAAACTATAGGAAGAACACAAAGACGGATACATGAGATTTTTACAACACACGTTATAAAAGAAAGCATCAATGATATTAAATGATCCTTTTCATCCACTTTTTTATGAATTTGAAAAAGTCAAACTCAGCATCAGGAAGGTGCTGTACTAAACATTTTTTTCGAGATCTTTTGTCCCTTTGTCAATCGGTTTATTGAAAAACTGTAGAATTTTTGGATTGTATGTGTGGATATGTGTTTATGTGTATACGTTGTATGTGTAAGTTATTCCATCTGGGTGGAATTATTAATTTATTAAGTGGTTCAAACATTAGGCCGTCTACACAGAGGAATTTAGCCCCACTTGCCCCTTTCACTGTTGAGTTTATCCTCTTTAGATATGCTGAGCTGTCATTTTGCAGATGTGTTAATGAGGTGAGTGCAGTTTTTGTTCAGTCAGCTCCTAGATACAGTCTCAGATGACTGATGAATCTCTGGTGTTAAGTGCAACCATCATACGAGCAGAACTGTAATGTTTGACGGAGCGGCTTCACTTCACTGGACACACACACACACACACACACACACACACACACACACACACACACACACACACGTTCGCTATCTTTGTGTGGACTCTCCATAGTCGTAATGGTTTTTATACTGTACAAACTGTATATTCTCTTCCCTTACACTAACCCTAAGCATACCCATTACACAAAACTACAGGCATTTTTAAATGTTCAAAAAAACTTATTATGTATTTTTTTTCTTTA
The DNA here is from genome assembly GCF_949357685.1 of Gobio gobio. Lineage (NCBI taxonomy): Eukaryota > Metazoa > Chordata > Actinopteri > Cypriniformes > Gobionidae > Gobio > Gobio gobio. The sequence continues at coordinate 9,672,598 of NC_137103.1, forward strand.
TCTTTAGTAGTTAATTATTTTTACCCACTCCTCTGTTTACATTTTCTCAATGTTTATAAAATTGTATCAGCATCCTAAGCTCGTCGTAACAGTTTTTAGCTTTAAATGTATTTTTTCATTGTATTATTTTTTAGAAAGATTGATACAGTGCTTACTTTACCTGCTGTGTTTTGTGTGGTAAAAGTCTAAGTGAGTGAGAATAGTTGCTAGAATGGAACATTTGCTGCAGATTTATATGAGCATCTACACTAAAGATGTTTAAA